>NC_068983.1:1360296-1360614 GCF_001194135.2 Octopus bimaculoides | reverse complement strand
TTCTCTTTAACCCGGGCAAAGCCGGGTATTTCTGCTAGTATATATATAATATATGTGTGTGCGCGTATGTGTGTACATATATTCTGTTAGTCTTTTACTTGTTTCAGTCAGTTCACTGCGGCCATGCTGCAGCACCACATTTAGCCGAATAAATCGATAACCCAAGGACTTATTCTTTGTAAGCCTAGTATTTATTCTATCCGTTCCTTTTGCTGAACCGCTAAGTTACGGGTACGTAAGCTCACCAACATTAGTTGTCAAGCGATGGTAGGGCGACAAACACAGACACAGACAACAAACACTTACATAGATATATAT
>NC_068983.1:1358883-1360044 GCF_001194135.2 Octopus bimaculoides | reverse complement strand
CTGGCTTTTTTCAGTTTCCCTCTACGAAATCTACTCACGAGGCTTTGGTCGGCCTGTGGCTGTACGAGAAGACACATGCCCAAGGTGCCACGCAGTGGGACTGAACCTGGAACCATGTGGTTGGGAAGCAAGCTTCTTACCACACATCCATTCATATACAAGTGAGAGAGAGAGAGAGAGAGAGAGAGAGAGAGAGAGAGAGAGAGAATGATGATAATGCTGGCAAGAAAGCCAAAACTTCGAAGTCACTGTGAGCAATAAACATGTAATCAACTTGAGTGACTTTTCTTTTCAATGTTAAATTGTTTTTCATATATGTTATATAAAAGCAAACGCACTTACTCACACACAAACATACACACGTGTGCGTATGTTGTGTCCTTGTGCGTGCGTGTCTGTGTGTGCCTCAAAACTTGTAGCTCATGAAACACACGTTTTCCTTTCGAAAATGTAATGTTGCAATTTCTATCATAGGACAATTGAAACCGTACCATTCCTTTTAATTTTATACATCCAATCTTAGACACTACATTAAAGGTGAATATATGCTTAAATTCATCGAGTGAACTTGAACCAGGGTTTCTTTGCTGTTTGATTGCACGGATAACCTATGTTCTACAAGTAAATCATCACTTCTGTTCTTGAACGACTATCTGCAAGCTGCCAGATTTTGCAGGTAAATATAAAAAAATGCTTCAACTGGAAGATGTGAGATACAGAAAGTGCTTTAACACAAAAACTTTTGTTCGTTCTTCTCACAAAGATATAAACTACAAACCTATCTTTTTTAGCCTTCTATTACTTATCTAAAATTACCAATTCCAAAATTACTTCTGTCTTTGTCTATAGCAATAAGTCACCTCTTCTACCAGTTTATTGCAAGCTAAATCAGGCGCCATATGTTTATAAAGATATATATATTTGACATTAGCTAGCATATTAGATATAAACAAACATTTACATATATCAGATATAAGCGTACGCACATCTATATCTATCTATCAATCTATTTACCTACCTATTTAAGTATTTATCTGTGTAGACACACATACATACACATACATACATACATGCATACATACATACATACATACACACACACACACACACACACACACACACACACACACACACATATATATATATATATATATACATAAA
>NC_068983.1:1357872-1358873 GCF_001194135.2 Octopus bimaculoides | reverse complement strand
CTTATGCGAAGGCACCCGAATATCACATCCCAAAAGGATGGGTGATTAAAATCAAACAATAAGCAACACGGATTTCAAAAGTGATTGCAGTACGCACGTTTCATGCTACTTCAATTTATTTAAGTAATGTGAGCATTACCTTAAATGCAATATGAAGAGCAATCTTCAGCTGCACGAAAATGCAGAAAAAAGACATTACAAATGTGGCAACATATTAAAACTAAGTGGGAGAGAGCATACATAAAATCCAAATGAGAGGAAGAATATATAAGTCCATCTTGACATAGCAAGGTCTATATATATGATGGGCTCTCCCATTTTAGATGATGTATGAGTGTTGTTTTCGCCAAATAACCTGCACAAATGATTTGTTTATAGTGAATAGGTGCAAAGGAACGTGAGATGAAGTTTTTTTGCTCAAAAACACAACGCACCACCCAGTCTAGGAATTGAAACCATGACCGCTAGATCGTGACTGCAACAGTAACTCATACGCCCTTAGATATATATCGCTTTGTCTGGTAATAATCATACTCCCTTAATATTTAACACGCTCACTGTTTTAATTGGCACTCATTTATTATTTATATAAAAGAAAAGAAGCAAAAGAGAAAGAAAATAGAGAGGAAAAAAGAGTCGAAAGAAAAAAATTTCAATAAAAAATGAGTGGAAATTGAACCAGTGAGTGTGTTAGATATTAAGACAGCATGACTCTCCCCAGACAAAACGGAATTTGTTTCAAGGCAAGAATTTTCATAAAAGATCTTACAAACCAGATACAAAAACGAAATGTATATATATATATATATTTCAAGGTTTTAAATTTTTATATTTAAAAGAGATAGAGACTTCGAACTCGACAGATCCATATTCCATTTATTTACCATCCTATGTCAACATTTCTGTGCCCAAACCTGGATAGTTTTGGGCACAGAAATGTGGACATACGATGGGAAATAAATGGAATATGGATCTGTCGAGTTCGAAGTCTCTATCTCTTT
>NC_068983.1:1355723-1357471 GCF_001194135.2 Octopus bimaculoides | reverse complement strand
ATATATACATACATAAATGGATAGATGCATAAACAAATGACATAACGTATAGTGATTGTAAAAACGAACGGGAGACAAAAAGAAGGTCCATAATTCTTCATCAGTTATCGACCAATGGTAGTCTTTCAGTTTCGTACATTGAACGCTAAAGCTGGATGCTTCCCAATGGGCGGTGCACGCAAAAAAAGTTTTCTTGCGTAAAATTAGAGACAAGAGCAAACAAAGCAAAACAAAGCAAACAAAAGGACACAGAGTGGGATTTAGGACGGTGGAGGAGGACGAACAATCGAACAAAATACGGCCTTGGGGCCAAGGAGACGAGAATAGTGGGTAACGCTTGGAAAATGTTTGAAAGGATGGAGAACGGAGAGACAGAATTTGATGTGCTCTTACGAACTGCAATGAAGATTCCAAACAAGCTTCAGTCATGAAGCTTAGTAAGACATTTAAAAAGACTCTTGGTCTACAAGTTAACAATAAGAATGACCAAAGACCCCCAAATTCTAACAGACGTACCATTGCTTCTCGTAGTTTAGAAATTAACAATCAGAAAGACCAAAGGGATCTAAATAGTGACAAACCTATCATTGATGCAAAAATCATCAAACAAAAAGCAAAGAAGGCTTCCTTGAATAATATCGAAGACAATCAGAAAGGTAAACTCCTGCGTGGAAAATGCCCTAACCGCCTATCCAAGCCAGATATTGATCAGAATCTAACACACCAATGGCTACAACGGACAGGTCTAAAAGGGGAAACGGAATGAATTATTATTGCAGCGCAAGATCAGGACTTACATACCAGAAACTACCATGCAAGCGTTCTTGAAATGGATCTGACCCCTCGTGCATAATTTGCGAAAAATTGAGAGAGACAGTTAATCGTGATTCTGGCTGCCCAGTCCTCGCTGAAAAGGAGTACTTCATAAGACTTGACAGACTAGGGCAGTACATCCACTGGAATGCTTGTTAATTCTACAAAATTAAATCCCATGATAAGTGGTACAGGCACTATCCAGAAGATCGTGGAAATAGCGAGGGTGTCACAATCCTTTTGAACTTCCCAATACAAACAGACAAATTGACTCCAACCGACCAGACATTGAGATCAAAGACTACAACAGAGGAACTTGTCTGTTAATAGATATGCCTGTCCCACAACATCAAAACGTCTCAAGAAAGGAATATGGAAAGCTTTCTCATTATAAATATCTGCAAATTGAAATCACACATAATAATAATAATAATAATAATAATAATAATAATAATAATAATAATAATAATAATAATAATAATAATTGCAGTCCCTAGGGTCTACAATAAGAGTGGATCACTTGCAGAAACATAGCACAGCTTGGAATCGCTTGAATACTCCGGAAGGTGCTCGAAAAATAAGAGGTGTTAGCTTAGTTCACTGGTAGTGAACAGCTGACACTGTAGTACATCTCCAGCGTTAGAAGCTGTGCAAAGGCAATGATAATAATAATAATAATAATAATAATAATAATAATAATAATAATAATAATAATAATAATAAGTCGAGAGATATGACAGGTTAGCTTGGGAAGTGAAGCAGTTCTGGTCGATGAAATAGGTAGCAGTAGTACCAATAATTGTCGGAGCCCTGGGAACAGTGAGCAAAAATCTTGAGAAGTACATGGAACAAATAGGGGCTGCAATAAGGGTGGAGCACTTGCAGAAACATAGCACAGCTTGGAATCGCTTGAATACTCCGGAAGGTGCTGGAAA
>NC_068983.1:1349089-1355713 GCF_001194135.2 Octopus bimaculoides | reverse complement strand
CACTGGTAGTGAACAGCTGAGACTGTAGTACATCTCCAGCGTTAGAAGCTGTACAAAGGCAATAAATAATAATAATAATAATAATAATAATAATAATAATAATAATAATAAGGTTGATGATGATGATGATGGTGATATCTATACACATGCACGCGCACATGCGCACACTCAAGTGCGCACACACACACACACACACACACACACACATACATATGTGGGAAAAGAAGGTAGAGAAAATAATACTCGTATAGCAAATGAAAAGTAAAATACTACTTTATTGGAAGCGAAAATTATTCAAAAACTTTCACTCAAAGTATCAGGTTACCATTCATCAGACAGTTTTGGGAATTTAGGCTAATTGAGGTTAGTTTCAGTTATCACAACTGGTATATATATATATATCGCGGCATCACAGTATTGGCTAGACTATCGAATGTTGTTATATATCGCTGTGTGTGTACATAGACAAGAAGATAAAGATATAAAACAAATATTGGTATTGTTCCAAATGCAATACAATTCTTGGTTTATTAAAATTATCTCCATAAGATGAGTCATTATTATTAAATGGCAATTTGGACCAGCTCTAAATGCAAAGAGGAGATAACCTCAAGAGCCAGGGATTCTCCAAAGCTGAGATGCGATTGAGCAGATATAGGCTTATAGACAGAAGAGAAGCTACGTGTTTCCGGTTTGATAGACGTTTTCAGCAGCTCAATTGCCCTTCGTTATTTCTTGTAGCCAAGACATTTTAACTTATACGAAATAGAACAGAAATTATATATGGCGTAGGTTACTGGTACACAAGAATTAACTAAGAGAAATAAGTTAGAATGGTCAGTGATACGTATTTGAATAACATTGCGAAATACAGGTACAGCAAATGTCAGTCAACATAAATTCTTCAGTTTCTAAGATTATCTGCGTCTTTAGGGGAAGTGTCACGATCTCTAAATGGCAATTGTTAATGGACATATGTACCAGATGTGCATATATATAGCATGTGTGTGTGTTTTACAGACGTAGTGTGTGCGTGTGTGTGTTTGTGTGTGTGTGTGAAGATTTTCCATTAGCATACCGAAATGTTACCTAGTCCCACTCACACAAATTGACCATCGCTGAAGGAAACACGTTCATAGATTCTGCACATCACAACTGCTCACTGACTCTACTGGACGTGTTTCACTATATTAAAAGTGCCATCTTGATTTTAGTGTTTTATTAGAAGCAGAAACAAAGGAAGTCTTTCGATTTATGGAGGTGGAGGGGTTACGAAAATTCGTACTTCTGTAGTATCTTCTTTTTAAATAGAAAAAAAAAATTTCATCGAAATGTCGGAAACAAAGCCTGCATGGCCGAATATTATAGTGGAAACAAAGACATGCATAATCTGTGTGAGAGATACATCAGTTTTCGTGATGTATGGTTGGCCAATTCTATGATTTATTCAGCTTTTAAGAGAAAGAAATGATTCAATAAAAAGTTCTTTGGTGGCGTCCAAATTATATCTTGAGATTTGTGTTTTGCACAGCTATGAGATGAAAAATCTCTTAATAAGGTAGATCAACGAGAGCGAGCGAACTTAAGATATGAAAAGCAAAATATTGGTTAGTGACAAAGCAAAGTGTTTTAGACGCATCTTCAGAAAAATGCTTTAAGTACCAGTGGTGAAATGGTGCAAATTCCTGTAGAATTTAATAGTAACAAGGGAATTCATATTGGTGTGAGTTATGGCGGCGAGGCTGCCAAATCAGTTATACTCACTACAGAAATATATCTTCTCAAGACTTGGGAACTTTTAATGGATGCAATTTCTATTCTCAGCAGATCCTGTATGGTGGGGCAGTTGCATGAGCTATATTCAATCCCTTACGTTAAAATTCTATTAACAAGGAATTGAGCAAATGAACAATTCGATGCTCATCGTCGAAACAGACAGAGATTCGTTACTTTACGAGTGTATATTTACTTCTATATGCGTGAATATTTTGGTAATTTATTTGCTTTATTCGTCAAATTACAACAAAATCAGTCAAGCATTCAAAGTAGGGATCAACGTGTTGCCCCATCTGAATCTACCTTTCTGCCTCTTCTTTGATCCCACGCTGGAATCAGTTCTTGTCCATCAAGGTGAAGAGCTCTATCCTTGAAGCTTCCACCCCCACCACTTGCTTGATGAAGCATCGCGAGCGCAGAAAGTGAGTCATGGATCAGAACAAGCAATAATGCGAGGGAGCTTGGTTCGGACTATATGCTGGGTATACAGTCAGTTCGATTCCCACAAGTTCCCGGAAGTTATTCCGGTTCGTTGGATCCCTGTCAAGTCTTGCGTTGTCTTGCTGCAGAAGCACTCGCTTTCCGTAAAATAATGCCGGGTATTCTTGCAGTACAATGGCATACATCCACTCCAGCTGTTCGAAGTACAGGTTGATATTGATGGTTCGGCCATCCACAACCAACTCCTAGTGAATTATCCCCTCATAATTCCACCAAACGCAGAATATTACCTTGTGTCCGAAACGTCCATATTTAGCGACAGGTTTTGGAAACTGTCCCTTGCTTAACCACTGCTTATACACGATGGGATTGTGGAAAAATATCTCTCTCGGATTATAACTTGTAGTGATCCATGGCTCACATGCTGTGCTCGCGATACCTTCATCAACTAAGAGGTTTTGGAAGTTTCAGTGATGGACAAGAGCTGATGCCAGCGTGTCTTTAAACGATGCAACACGATGGTTTCTACTTTGAATGTTAGGTTGCTTTTGTTGAGAAGTGACGAATAAAGGAAATAAGTCACGAAAATGTTTCGAAACTTTTCACTCAACACAGTAACGAAATCAATTTATGAGCCGTCCGTCCGTCCGTCACTCGGTACCACTTGTAGCTGGAGGTGGAAACATTGTCCATAGTGAAGAAATGTTGAAATAATTTCATGTTTCTATGAAATAGAAGAGACTAGTATTTTGGTAGTAGACTTGGAGGTGGCAGGGAGCGAGTGAATTTTAACTTATGAATGAAAATATGTGAATGGCTTTTAAAAGTGATATTTGAAACACTGGCAATTCTCCACAGATTAACAAGAACTAAAATAACAACGAAATTGAATGGAATTGAAATTTGTTTTGCACATGGAACATTTTACTATTTCATTTTGCGTTGCGTTCCAGGGATTGTTGATACAGCGAATCGTGAGACGGTGTTTGTTCTCTTGTTTCCTGTTTTAATGTGCTTACACATTCAAACCAAGCTTACGTTATTTTAGACGAGAGTGGAGAGCACAAATTCAGAATGATTATAACAAAGTCTTTATTTCAGTTTAGTTTTAGTTTAGTGGCACGATGATGGGGGTCGAAAATGAACGACCGGTTTTTTTCCTTTATCGTTTTAGAAATGGAAGAAAACTGAATTAAATAAAGGTAAATATGGCTCTTATTTAAAAGGAAATGATTTTTTTTTTACAAAGCATAACTGATTTAGTATGAGTTTTTTTCAATAAGCTAAATGAACATTTGTTACGGTTGAACATTCCTTTTCTCTGCCCAATGACCAATCTATCTTTCAGATCAATAAACCTGGTCAAAATGCTATTTGTTCTTTCAGTTACGCAACAATAAGCGCAAGCGTGGCTGTGTGGTATGTAGTTTGCTTACCAAGCACATGGTTCCGGGTTCAGTCCCACTGCGTAGCACATTGGGCAAGTGTCTACTACTACAGCCTCGGGACAACCAAAGCCGTGTGAGTGGATTTGGTAGACGGAAACTGAAAGAAGCTTGTCGTATATATGTGTGTGTATGTGTGTATGTCCCATCACCCGCGCTTGACAACTGATGTTAGTGTGTTTACGTGCCCATAACGTAGCGGTTCGGGAAAAGTGACCGATAGAATAAGTACTAGGTTTACAAAGAATAGGTCCTGGGGTTGATCTGGTCAACTAAAGCCGATGCTTCAGCATGGCCGCAGCCAAAAGTAGTATCGACGTTTGTCATTGTTATGAAGCAACCAGAGTTCCATCTATGTCATCACTCGGCCTGCTAGTAGTAACAGTCAGGTCGGCCTCAAATTATAACCCAATTCTTAGAAAAGGACACATTAAACGGTCACCAATTCATCGCGATGTGGCAAAGAATTCATAGAAATAAATGCCGGCATCCGCTATAAAACTGAAAGCTTCGAGTGACTATTCCCTATTTTTAGATCTCTAAAACACAAGTGAATCCTCTCAAGGACCTTTAACCATCAAAATGTCATGATTCAGTGTGAGGAAAATTTCTCGTGACTCACAGTGAAAGAGGAACTGGTCAATCATTTAATGTGGAGGCGCAATGGCCCAGTGGCTAGGGCAGCAGACTCGCTGTCATAGGCTCGCGGTTTCGATTCCCAGACCGAGCGTAGTGAGTGCTTATTGAGGAAAACACCTAAAGTTCTACGAGGTTTCTGCAAGGGTGGGGGCGAACTCTGCTGTACTCTTTCACCACAACTTTCTCTCACTCATTCATCCTGTTTCTGTTGAACCTGTATTTCAAAGGTCCAGCCTTGTCACACTCTGTGTCACGCTGAATCTTTCTTAGAACTACATTAAGGGTACGCGTGTCTGTGGAGTGCTCAGCCACTTGCACGTTAATTTCACGAGCAGGCTGTTCCGTTGATCTGGAACCCTCGTCGTCGCAACCGACGGAGCGCTACGAATCATTTTATCAATATCAATCTCATGTATATCGTTGTCTTGAATCCTTGGATTCCGACGATTGGCCGCTCGATTTCCGTGGCGTATAAGTGCCCAAGGTCACAACATTCCCCTTGGACGGGTCGCCTGTCTGCCTCGGAGTTAATCATTTACAAGCTGAGTGGATTGGGAAAACGTAAAATGAAGTATTTCGCTTCGAAACGTAACATGATGCACTGCTCGTTCCAGGATTCGAAACCACAATCTTGTGATTGTAAATGCAAGACTTAAACAATCAGGACAAACTTGCCATGAACTCATGAGGCAACTGAACAAAATATTGAACTAATAATGGCACAGTTGGTCTTCCGTAATTTTCAAGCAACTTTTGGCAAAGGAAACGCATATAAAAGTACTTGAGAATGGTTCTAACGATACGCCCCCTATTTCAGAGCTTGAAGTGTTGGGAACGGCGGAGCTGAACACGATAAGCTGAGAGTAAGATTCTATATCTTGTCTATGATTAGTTTACATTTACTATGCCCCTCCTCCACCTCTAATTTCTCCTAATACCATCTCCTGCTTCATCCTTTCTCACATTTCTTCCTCCTCCTACTTCTCAAATTACTGTACAACTATTAGAAGCGCAGTGAAATTAGATATGCGTTTGAGAAATGTGTTAATTAGTATGGCCCTTTACGCTCAGAGTTCAAATATGGTAAGGAGTCTATTTTCTTTTTATTTTTGTAGAATCGATAATATAACAAACCAGTCTGATACTGAGATTAATATTATCGTTTGAACACATGAAATAATAGACTCATACGACCAATACTAGGCTGGACATATTCTACTGTATCAATGGAAAACCAACAGTAGACCAAAGTTCCATAGATTCCACATTCAATTCCACTATTTTAGGATTAACAGAAGATCGAAGTTCTACATAATTCATTGGACAGCTCCATTGTATCATTGTGTGACTAACAATAATCAAGGAATATGATGTTGACTGTCATTATATCTATAATTACTATAGCTAATTACTGTGGTTAATTAACAGGAATTAAAGTTGCCTATTGCACCTTATTCCCAACGCGATCTTGGATCTTCTGTCTCCACAAGAACTCATCAGCGTATTCTGCTTTTGCTGTTAAAACTTTCTACGAGCACAAGGCCTGACATTTTGTAGCAGGGTGAGAGTCGATTAGCATAGACCCCAGTACTCAACTGGTATTTATTTCATCGACTCCAAAAGAGATGAAAGGCAAAGTCGACTACGGCGGCATTTGAACTCAGAACATGAAGACTTAAGAAATACCGCTACGCATATCGCCCGGCGTCCTAACGACTCTGCCAGCTCGCCGCCTTTTAGACAACAATTATAATAATAATCCTTTGTAATATAATCAGGATATCTAGAATTTTGAGGGACGAGTCCAGTCGATAACATTGACTCCCACTTCTTGACAGGTATTCATTTTATTGACAGTCGTGAACGGTGACATTTGAACTCAGATCCGAAAGACACAGCCGCTAAGTATTTTGTCCGGCATGTTAACGGTTCTGCAGGCTCGATGATGATGATGATGGTGATGATGTTAAGTATACTCCTATCGTCTTGATCTACTAAATATATATGTATATGGACATTATGCATGTGTATACACATACATCTATACGTATATATATATATATATATATATATATATATATATATTCGAAGTTAAGCAACAAAAATTCAATAGGTTATAGCAGTACGTACGTTTCGTACAAGCTCCATTTATTTATGTAGTGAGAACACTACAGAAAATACAATGAAAATGTACTCCTCAGCTGCATAATGGAATTTCATTTTAGAAAGTCATTTTGAAGATGTTTGCAAAAAACAAGAGTAAGAGAAGAAAACACATCTCGACTATGCTGCTCGACTATGTGACACTTATTCAGTACTGAAT
>NC_068983.1:1347176-1348910 GCF_001194135.2 Octopus bimaculoides | reverse complement strand
ATATATATATATATACATACACACATACATACATACATACATACATACATACATATATATATACATACATATAGGGAGAGAGAGAGAGAGAGAGAGAGAGAGAGAGAGAGAGAAATGTGCTGAAATAGTGGGATACACCAGAGTGAAGATAGTCTGGTATGTAACTCATATTTTACTCCCTCAGCCTGGCTGGATGAAAGATAAAAGTCACCCATCATTGAAATTACAACTAACGCAGTGAAGAAGACGGCGCTGTTTAGTTAAGAAGTTCCCTTCGCAAAATTTATCGTTCCATGTTCCCATCCCAATGCACGACAGTTTAAGACCGGGGGGTGGGGGAGAGAAGTATTTTATGTTAAAGCTTTGGATCAAGCAATACCTTTTAAAAGAGATTTAAGAAAATGTGGCAAATTTCTGGTTTGTTGATTGGTAATTTTCATCTTATGTCCAATTTAGCAGCGCCTCCTAGCCCACCTGGCCCAGGGGAATTCCTTTTGCTGAATTCACATCCCGTTCCTTTTCCCTTTTTGCCAACACTCATGAAAGCCAGAATTAAATGTTTGGCTGCTATTCTCCACCCCCTCACTAATTAATTAAAAGAAATAAAAGCTAAAAAGAAATATATTTAAAAAATGAAGATTATATTTTAATGCATTTCAATGCCACCAGGTGTGTCCCCTTCAATTTCTCTTTTATATTTTAATTTTAATCGTATTTTTTATTTCAAATATATCACATATATTTACTTTATAGCATCTCCAGTGAGATGCGGAGTCGTTATATTTCTTACGGAGAAATACAACGGGAAAGAATGAAGGAAAAGAAGAAAGGTAGAAAGAAGAGGACAGAGAGACAAATAAAGCAAACGCGCGTTTGTGTTTGAGAAGCAGAGAGATGGGATGTTGGTTTGCGAGACATCATTTCTAATAAGAAAGATTTATAACTGCTTAACAAGGCTCTACCTAAATGTAGCATATAATTTAGTTAGAGGCACCACGTGATATTTTCTTCTTTTACTTTTTCGCCAAACCCTACACATACGCGCTCTCTCCCTCTCACTGTCTCTCTTTCTTTCTCTTTCTCCCTCTGTTCCACCCCCCCCCCCATCTCTCTCTCTCTCTTTCTCTCTCTCTCACTCTCTCTCTCTCTCACTCTCTCAACTCATTACTGCTCCAGTTCGCATTTCTTTCCACACCGTCTGCAATATCAGTTTACCTTTTTGCCAAATAGAATCTCGGCTTAGTTCTACATAAGCAGCTTCATATGTGAGACCTAGTTTCACCTAAAGAAATCTATTCACTCTCACACTTGCTACCATCCTTCGCCACAATATTCTAGAGGTAAACAGTACTGTAGACCCACTTACAATAACACTAATGCATCACCTACTAACTCATGTTTCCAGCTCGTTATCAGTTCTAATGCTGCTATTTGAAGTTGGCAATACTCAGTCAGGTGTAAAGGAATATCTTACATGTTTTGTTTCGTTCAGTTTGCCAAGATATAAGTTTTGCCTTTGTAGTAAACGAATATTAAAGATTTTATTCAGATATTTTACGTAGTTCGCAAGGACGTCTTTTCACGTGGTGTATCATACTACTTACGTGTTGTTACATTGAGTGTTACAAACGGGATATCATTCCCTTGATAATGAAAAGCAAAACGCATATATTTAACAGGACAGCTGATTACCTAATTTTGCAAGGTTCATATATAAAAATATATATATATATA
>NC_068983.1:1345160-1345997 GCF_001194135.2 Octopus bimaculoides | reverse complement strand
TATATATATATATATATATATATATATATATATATATATATGTATGTATGTATGTATAAGCGTATATATATATATATATGGATATCCATATATACATATAGATACAGGCATACATATATATTATTTATTTATATATATACATATTTATATGTATGTATGTATGTAGGTATGTACGTATGCATCTGTGTATGTATACATATATACTTAAACTATCAAATAATATGTGTAACTTAAGGAACGTGTGCACAATAAATCAAGAGTCATTGGCAATCGCTCCGTTGTTAAGATGGAAGCATAAGTGTACGAGTGTTTACGCTTGGTGCAAAGTCGCTGAGTGCTGACAACGTTCATGTTTCAAAGTACCGAGAGTGCTCTCTATGTTAGTAAAGCGCACTAATTCTACATTGTCTAGAATCAAAGACGAGGGTTTCACAAACGACATAACCATTCTCACTGAAGGATTATACATACATACATACATACATAAACACATAAATACATAATACATACATATAAATATGTGTGTGCATACATATATATACATATATATATATATATATATATATATATGTAACGATGACCACTATATATATATATATATATATGCACGAGGACACCCAACCTGTTGGGCGCATCCATCCGTCACCGACGGATCAAAACCCTCCACCAGACCACCCAATTTTAAGGTGTCCGGTGTCACCAATGGCACCGATGCTATTAAGTCGACTTGGGACTATACTGGCCGAAACATATCAAAGTTATCAAAGTTAGATCTATATATATATATATATATATACACACACACACACACCCACATATGTATATATATATATATAT
>NC_068983.1:1342680-1344854 GCF_001194135.2 Octopus bimaculoides | reverse complement strand
TATATATATACATTCATATATATAAGTATATATATGTGTGTATGTGTTTGTATATATATATATATATATATATATATATGTACACACACACATATATATTACCTTCACCGTACGTTTTACGTCCGGTTTCCCATTTTGCCAGGGTTAGTTGAATATGTAACATATACATGCAGGTATATTGTTGTAGCATACGTTATATATGTACGAGTAGATATATATATGTGTGTGTGTGTGTGCATGTGTTTGCGAGTGTGCTAGCGAATGTGTGTACTGACGTAGAGCAAGTGCAGTTAAACGCAACACCTACCTCCAAGTTTCCAGTTGTCCGAACTCCTGCACTCTGATGGGATTGCAGCCACACACTGATACGCTTCTCCATTCCTTTCCAGCTGATGCAATACGATTGCCTTTTCTGTCCAACTATCAAAGTTTAAAGGATCTCTACTCAGTGAGACATCATACGACTTTAGAGCACTTTGTAAGTTCCCAGCTTTAATTTCTTTCCTGGCCAACAGCAGATATTTATGGGCCTGTTCCGGATCAGGCATACCACTATATATACTTGGTAGTTTATTGTAACCTTTCATCTCAATAATCTGTCTTTCGTTTTCTGCCAGTTCTTCATCGCCGGGATAAGATTCTTGTGTACACAAATTAACAGCGTTGTAACTCATGTCTGTACCTTTAGCTTTCTGTTCGTAACAATTTACAATAGCATTCTGCATATCTTTTAGACACTGTGCGATCACTTTATCGCTGGGATCGACGTCTAAACCTTTACGGTAGGCCGAAAGCGCATCTTCGAACTTTTTTGCTTTTGTTAGTGCCTTGCCGTGTAAGATGTGGCCAGCAGTAGAATTTGGCTGGTTTTTGATAAGCTGTTTTGCATCTTCAATTGCGTGACTGACATTACCAAGATATAAATGGCAACGTGCTCGCCTTTGAAGAATGTCATTCTGTTCTACCGTGCTACACTGAGTCTTCAGCGAGTCATTAAAGCATGTTAATGCCTCTTTGTATTCCTCAGCATTAAAATGCTTAATTCCTTCCTCTAAACGAGACATTTTCACAAATATTTTAAGATTATACTTATATACTCATCTATCTATGAAGTGTGTGTATATGAGTGGCTGTGAATTTGGATATGTGTGTGGATGTTTGTATCTTTGAATACTGTTAATGCAGTGTGTGTATATATATATATGAAGTTATATATGTAAACAAATGCGTGTATATAGATGTTCGTCAGTATCAATTTATATTTGGAATTTGTGTTTTTACATACTATGTTTATTCTGTCCTGATCAAAAACTTATTTGGATTGTATGTATTTATATGGAGATGTATGTATATATATATATCTACATTTGCATTTTGTATGCGTAAATATCATCAATTATACATCTATGTATACAAGGAAAACTATTTGTATGCGTGTACATGTGTAAATAAGATGTATGTAACAATATGTTACATGTGGAGTGTTTTAGAATGTTAATAATTTAAATATGATCCTTGTTGAAGGGCTGAAATGTCTAGTTTTCTTGTCTTTCTTCGACGGACTCAAATTTTCATATTTCATTGAATCTTGAATTTGCTGAAAGAGAAAATAAAAATATATAAAGTAAATCATAAGAGAACGACAAACAGTTTATGTAAAACAACATCAGCATCACCACCACTACTATCCTTACAAGCCCTTCTCCATTAAAACTCCATCATCACTATCAGTATTAATCTACTACTACTAGTTTAGGGTGTTCTACTGACAGTCTCAAAATCGCAATTTCGATTTCCGGAGCGGGCGGTGTATTGTGCGCTTTGGTAAAATACTTCAGTCTTTCTTTGCGATTTCTTTGCCATCTTACATGCGGCACGCGGTTTGCCACACACCGTGCACCTATATATTGAGGCAATATCGATGTGATGTAGAGAGTGAGTTAGTGTACAACAAATAATTGATTAACATAAACAAATCATTCCACCACTATTAACAAACCATTCGGTCACTGTAAACAAACCATTCGTACAGGCTGTTTAGCAATATGTGACAGGATACTTGTCTTCAGTTTACAAGTGAATCAACCATATGTTTTTACCCGTTTCTATATACCCCTCTCTCTCTCTCTCTCTCTCTCTCTCTCTCTCTCTCTCTCTCTCTCTCTCTCTCTCTC
>NC_068983.1:1340571-1342552 GCF_001194135.2 Octopus bimaculoides | reverse complement strand
TCTCTCTCTCTCTCTCTCTCTCTCTCTCTCTCTCTCTCTCTCTCTCTCTCTCTCTCTCTCTCTCTCTATCTATCTATCTATCTATCTATCTATCTATCTATCTACTTATTTGTCTGTCTGTCTGTGTATCTGTCTATGCATGTATACATGAGTTCATGCATGTAAATTTTGTGCGTGCGTTTATTTACTTTGAAGAGGGACTTTGGCCCGAAGTGTTATATTCTCCATTCCTAGAATAACGTGTTGTGATTTTGTAGTCGCAGATCACCTCTGAGTGAGCACACCAATGATGAAAAGCATGCCAATCGGGACCGATTACTCATCTTCTTAATTTACGGTGCACCTATGACAATATTATCCTTTCTAATCAATTGCGTCCGTTCCTTTAAGCTAACGTTAATTGGTAATTAGTGTAGCACTACTAATTACTAAATTACTATTATAAATGCTAAACAGTTGCAGTGGATGAATTATGTCAGATACTAAGACGCAGATGTGCGACAAAAATGTTGTCTATTCATGAAAATATAAATGAATGTTACAACTATTTTTGCCTTTGGTTACATTACTAAAATGGGTTGCTTTCGAGATGCAACTAATATGTGTTTGTATGTATGTATGTATGTATGTATGTATGTATGTATGTATGTGTGTGTGTGTGTGCGTTTGTTTGTGTGTGTATGTGTGTTTGTGTGTGATGAATGTCCCTCTGTTTGTTTCTATCGATTTCTTGCGAAAAATGTTAATTATCTAAATGGTATGTATGTGTTTTGTGTTCTGTTTGTGTATGTATGTGTGTCAGTCTGTGAACGTGTGTGCGTGTGCGTGTGTGTGCATGTGTGTGTGTTAGTGTGTGTATGTGTGTGTGTGTGTAATTGTTGGTGTTGTTCCTTGTCAACGATCAACACAAGACAATTGAAACAATAAGGAAGAAAAAATACAATCCATTTCCATTTATCACGAGAGTAATATCGAAAGACTTTTCGTTTTTTCTTCCAAGAACATCCCATGAGGCTACAAGTGTCATATGATAATAATAATCCGCTCAACAACCGGACAAGTTTTTCTCTCTCAGCAGATTTGAATTGTGAGAATCTAAGATAAAAGAATGATTGGTCGCAACGGAATTATAAACAAAACGGCTGAAGTTGAGTACCAAATGATGTTTGTGTTGAAAGTTTAATCAGTCGTTTTTTATAGCCATCGCTTTGTAATATATCTGGTGTGTTTCTGATGACCGTGTCTTTGGAGTCGTTTGCGTCACATTTTTCGTAAAAGCACCAATTAATTCGTGTCGAAACTTTTCGTATAGCTCCCTACAGTATACAGATCTTTTCTTTATTATGTTGAACATGTAGAAAATGTTATAAATGAAAGGTGTCATAAGTCTTAGGGGACCATTTGTGGAACGGTATTGATAGATATTGTTATGCAAATAAATCTTATAATAATTCTGATGTCATTGCGTTACTTAGCCCGTCAGATAACACTTTCTTTTGATGGAGGAAAAGAGGAAGAAAGAAAAGAAGAAGGGAGAAAAAAGGGAGAGAGAAACACCCCTGGCGTGAGGTAGATGGAATGTAATTGTAACGCTCTCACGTGAATAGTTGAAAGAAAAGAGAGGAGAAAGAAAAAGGAGAGAGAAAAAGAGGATAGGGCGAAGAGTGAGACAGAAAGGGGGAGAAAAAAGAAAGAGAAAGTAAATGAGGGAGAGAGAAGCGTCTATGGCGTGAAGTAGGAGGAACGTAAAATTTAGTTAGTTGAAGGAAGGGGAGGAGAGAAAAAAATTATTTTAGTAGAGGAGTGATGTTCTGATGGTGAGGTTAAAGAAAGACAGTGAGAGAGGGAGGAGAGGGGGAGAGACAGGAGGAGAGAGAAGGGGAGAGAGAAGAGGGAGAGGGAAATGGTGATGATGAGGGTTGTGGTGGTTGTGGTGGTGTTGGTGGTGGTGGTGGTGGTGTTGGTGGTGTTGGTGGTAGTG
>NC_068983.1:1339085-1340494 GCF_001194135.2 Octopus bimaculoides | reverse complement strand
GGTGGTGTAGATGGAGGTGGTGGTTGTAGCGACTGGATAGTGAAAAGTGTATATTTTTTAAATCGAACTAAGTTTTTATATCACCCATCACTTAACGCACGCATATAAGTGCAATTCCGTGACTTTTAACTGAAGTTTGCATCATATGTACGGGATATATATTTTTTTTTATGGGAAAAATGGGAAAAAAAGATTGAATATATATTTTATGAGTATTGTGTATTAAGTCTATAAAATTGAGCATAAAGTATATAAAGTGTATATATAAAGTGCATTAAGTGATCATCGTATTTCAGTTTCTTTCAGTTTTCAAGGAATAGAAGATGAGCGACCATCTTTCCATGTAAACACGACACAGGCGACGCTTTCAGGTTTTTTGGATAGTTTTCAGAAATCATCATCATCCTTCGACAAACTTATGGTTGGTTGGAAATCCATTGACAATCCCTTTCCACACTACACGGTCCTGCATTGCTGTGTTCAGATCTCTAATATCCAGCCCTGAGTCCCGAGATATAGTACCTGGAAATGTGAGTTTCCTGGAGAAAAGACTTCCAGAGGGATGCTATAAGAGCAGGGATGAGATAACCTCTTTCTCTCTTTGATGACAGAGGCCAGCAAATTGTAACCGTATCTTTGGTATTAGATTTCCGTAGATGTTACTAAGTGCTGGGTGTGATCTCCAGCTGATGATCTGTATCTTTCTGAGCAGGTTGGTATATGTTCCATCTTGTTGTTTTTCTAAGAGACCCGATAATGTCCAGGTCTGCGATCCATTGAGAAGGACCGGCTCGATCAGTGTTCTAAATACTTTAAATTCAGAAATAACCCAATAGTTTCACCATTAATTCCGTGAAACATTCACGGGTTTAGTTAGCATGTAATATTTCTCGAACGATAGACTTATACAACGATATATCTTGTTCATATAATGAATCTATTTCTTTGAAATCCAAGACGATATCTAATTCTTTGATGAGATTCTCTAATCACTCCTTTGTTTTCATTTCACTTCAAACTTTACTTCAACATCGTGTTTCATTTTCGCATCATTTGCCGTTTCTGTATTTTACTCTTTATAAAACCTTTATGGGTTTCGTTTCATTTCATCGGTGCCACAGATTTGAAAGTAATGTCTGTGGAAATTCAATCTAACAATCCTTAGTAAGAAATAACAAGTCCAGTCAGATTTAGTCCACCCTCACTGTATGTCAATGTTTAAGAAACTAAACAAAGAACTGTCAACCTGATGTATGTATCTACGCATATTTGTGTGTGCGTGCGTGCGTGTAGGAAATTCTGCGGATAAACAAATCAAATATATTAAATATAACGACTTGGGTACAGAATACAGTATATATATATATGTGTGTGTGTGTGTGTGTGTGTGTGTGTGTGTGTGTGTGTGT
>NC_068983.1:1337141-1338921 GCF_001194135.2 Octopus bimaculoides | reverse complement strand
ATGCTTGTAATGTGAACTCAGTTTCACGCCACTGCGATCTTCAGGAGGGACGATTTCAGTGGTTCACAACTCGAATTGCAAGACAGTCAATAAGCTTCAATAAAAAATAAACATATCGTCTACATGTGCTGAACATTCCTTTATCATTCTTGCGACATAAACCAACGTACGTCTATACACTCAAACACGCGCACGCGAAAGTATAATACACGATGGTTTGACAGCCATGCTAACATATCAGGGCGGTGGAATAGTATTTTGTTTTATTCATTTCCTTTCAGAGAGATCCGACCACACAAATTGCACTGATTTGTTTTTTCACAATCCGTCAAATATGCAGCAATCCAAAAGTGGTTCATTCATTCAAATATATTTTATATCTATGTCTTACATATTGGTTAATGTCGGATGAAGGTGAAACGACTTCGTAGCGGCAGCCATCAATAGGTATTTAGCACAACTGAATTTAAAAGAGAGGAAATACTTATCAACATGTGTGATAACTACTTTCAAACTTTAGTTTAAGATTATCTCGTGTATTTGATACTTCAGCAATAAAGTTCTTACTTTAAGAAGCTGCTCTGTATAATAATTCTGTTTGGTCAAGAATAAGAGCTTCGCATTTTAACGAGAAGAAGGCTTGTGATGCTCATGCCTGCATTAAGAGGATTAATGTTCCAAGTAACAAGATACGACTTCAACCGGCGATTCATATCCATCATCTTCATTTCCGTTCCTGCTTGCCAACCACTCATATCTAACGCTACAGCACTTATGCAATACAGAACTAAATAGCCATTTCAATGTAATGGCAGCTTAGATGAAGAGATTCTGTATATTCTTCTTGTTAGTCAACAATGTCACTGATAGCTATCATTTTCTGAGAATTTATTAAGTTATAAAGAAACTGGAATCAAATTAACAAGTGTGAAATCTGAAGGTTATGGTAAAGACATTATATTTAACGAGCAAACGTGGGAACATTACACTGTTGCTCACACTACTAGAAGTAATAGTCAAACTTCTCTACATTGTTGGCAAAAATGAAGGACACACTTGATTGTGTATCCCTACAAAAACTTATGGTGGTGTATGGAGAGTCTCTGTACTTAATCACAGGTGATATGTAGCTGAGCAACGTAAACTGTCTATCAGAGGGACGATTCATGCTGGATGACCGATGGTAGACTTAAATCTTCAACATTACCTTCTAGTCACCCTTGGGTATCATAAGTCCAATGCACACCCTAACAATTCATTAGCCGAATGCACACAGTTACAATTCATTAGCCGAATGCACACAGTTACAATTCATTAGCCGAATGCACACAGTTACAATTCATTAGCCGAATGCACATTGTTACAATTCATTAGCCGAATGCACACCCTTACAATTCATTAATCGAATGCACACTGTTAAAATTCATCAGCCGAATGCACATTGTTACAATTCATTAGCCGAATGCACACTGTTACAACGCACGATTCGATCATGAAATTTACTGCCACCCTTCGCTCGACTAATCATGACTTTTTTGCAATTCTCTTAAGAAGAGGACAGTAATATTTATACTTGCATTTTTTTAATTATCATTGAGATCTCCAAGGAGAAGAGCATAAACTTGTACACTGATTAGCTCTGGCAGACCTCCATAAAATGTAAGCACAACAGACCTGATATAATGATTTGGGATAGAGAAGAAAAACTGTGCACAGTTGTGGAAATTATCTGCCCACCGGTTATTAACATAAAGCTGAATATCAGTGAAAAAAAAAAGAA
>NC_068983.1:1328933-1332038 GCF_001194135.2 Octopus bimaculoides | reverse complement strand
TATATATATGTCTGTATGTATTGTTTCATCCATCAGTGTCATGTTGACAACATATTAATGATGGGGGACTTCAACTTTCCCAGTGTTGATTGGTCCACAAACAGCTTGAAACTAGGTTTTTTCCCCTCAACCCTTGATAAGGAAGCAATCGAATTGATTTTTGATTTCACTGATGAGTGTTTCCTGACCCAACTTGTTCGTGAACCAACAAGGTGTCACAAAAACAACTTGGACCTAATGTTCAGTAACCACACTGACACTATCCTCAATATTGCAGTGGGAAAAAAACCCCACAACTCTCAGACCATGACATGATTTTCTGCGATCTAAGATTCTACCACCCAAAGATCAAACCCAATGACGTCTCTCCAGCCGATCCAATTGACACTATGGATCTTCACAATGCAGACTTGGATGCGATCAGTCATGATCTTTCACAAGTTGATTGGGCCTTCACGCACGCAAGCACACCCCACCAACATAAACACATCATGGCAGACATTTGTAGATACTGTAACAAATATATGCACAAAACATACTCCATTAAGATCAGTCTACAAATCTAAGTGCAGAATCCCTAGGAACAGAAGAACAATTATCAGAAAAATAAAAAGGATTAACAAGAAAATCACCAACTTAAATACTGCCAGCAGCAGTGCACCCATTCGACTGCCATTGCATCACTCGAATCGAAAAAACACGACCTCCAAAAAAAGCTTGAGGACCATCATTAACAGTCAAAGAGCAGCTGAGGAGAATTGGACCACTGAGAAAATAAAACTCAATCCCAAAGTGTTCTTTTCATTTTCAAAAACACATAAAGACGCTGTTTCCACTGTTGGTCTTCTGGTTGATGGGAACAACACTCTACATGATGATGCAAAATCCATGTGTGAGATACTGCAGAGACAATACTGTTCTGTCTTTAGTAACGCTAATGCAGTTGCTCTGGCTAGTATCAGTGATGTAAACCCTCAGCTAACCATATCTGACATAATTTTTGGTGCTCCTGATATCCTAACAGAAATAAATAAGATCAAGTACAACTCGGCAGTAGGTCCCCATAAGTTCCCGGTCACTGTCCTGAAGATGTGTCGACATCAAATTGCACCCCATCTAGCTGAGCTCTGGAGAAATTCTCTTAATGCAGGCTACATCCCTGATCATTTTCTTTCCCAGTCTGTCGTTCCAATCTTCAAAAAGGGAAACAAACCTCTTCCAGTGAACTATCGTCTGATTTAACTCACTTCTCATATCACTAACGTATTTGAGACGGTGGTGAGAACGTGAATAACTCACTTCCTCGTAGGCAAAAATCTGCTCAATTCCAACCAGCATGGTATCCATAATGGCAGGGACTGCCTCTAGCAGCTTCTGCACCATTTTTATGACATCTTAAAAGCTTTTGGAGAAGGCTCCAACACTAACGTCACATACCTTAGTTTCAGCAAGGCATTTGACTGAGTGGACCACAAAATCCTGCTGAAGGATTTCTCCAACACAGGAGTCCGTGGAAAGCTTCTGCAGTGGATAAAGTGTTTCCTGACGAGCAGAACCCAACATGTTGTGTTTGTAGGATTTCGATCCAGCTCAGCTAAAGTCAGTAGTTGCGTCCCACAAGTTACTGTGTTGGGCCCACTCCCCTTCATTATCTACATCAATGACACAGCAGACGTCATCAAACATTCTACATTAAAAATCCATGCAGATGATTTCAAACTCCAGAAAACCATAAACGGTATGGAAGACCGAACATGCTTTCAGTCGGATATGTTTGCCGTTGTCCAATGGGCGGAAAAAACAATATGCTTTTAAATGAAGATAAGTTTGATTTGATCCACTTTGGGAAAGAGGAAACTCTGAAATTACCATGTGCTCTTCCTTTGAGTGACTCCCTAGTGTCATCCAACAACACCAGAAACCTTGGAGTAATTGTTGATAACAATCTAAGCTGGAGTTCCCACGTAAATAGTAAGGTTGACTTGGCCCGCAAGACGTGCTCCTGGATTCTGAGAACTTTCCGGTCTAGAGATGCCTACACCATCATCCTTCTATACTCTACTTTTGCCCGTCTCCACCTGGAATACTGTTGCCCACTGCGGTCTCCCAATAAGAAGCAACTCATTATGAAAGTGGAAGCACTCCAGAGGTCAATAACAAGAAAGATAGACAGCATGAGAGGCATCGATTATTGGGGTCGACAAGAATAAACCTCAATCTCTACACTCTCCAACGCCGCTAGGAGTGCTACATCATTTGTGTGATGTGGAAAATATTCCATCAATATTGCACAAATGATGTTGGCGTTAATTTTAAAATCCACCTAAGTTTTGGCCCCCGAGATATCCGCCCACCACAAAAATCGAACTCAGGACACATAACATTACATCACAAATTACTTTACCTCAACCGGACCATCTCTCTTTAATACCATACCAAAATACGTCAAAAACGGAAACGGATCCCATAAGATTCAAAGGTTCACTGGACAAATTTATTCAAAAAATTTCGGAGCAATCTCCTATACTCACATATGTCTCCAACAATAATTACCCTTTGCTAGAGTAGGCCATTGTACCCCATATATGACTAAAAAACTTCAGCAGGTGGTGCTATTAAGTTAGACATGGCCTGGGTCTATACTGGCCGAAACCTATCAAAGTTATCAAAGTTATATATATGTATATACATGTATGTGTATATGTGTATATATATATATATATTCGCAAGTTTCACTGGTCCTACTCCCGAACTATATGGTCGTTATATCGACGACTGTATCGGTGCCACCTCACTCTCCCGCGAACATCTTGACTCGTTCCTCTCTTTCGTTCAATCCTTCCATCCTGCTTTCCACTTCTCCTGTACTATCTCTGACACCTCTGTCCCCTTTCCAGTTCCTTACACCCACCCCTTACCCACATACCCCTACCTCTACCTCCACCCTCACCCTAACCCACACTCTATTCATGCCTTCCCCACCTCCCAACACCCTCACATCACACCACGCACACACTATAACTGACCAACTCCTTTCTCCCTCCCCATTTTCACACATGCATATGTCAAGATCACCAGCATTCTCTCTCTCTCTCACACCCACAC
>NC_068983.1:1328574-1328923 GCF_001194135.2 Octopus bimaculoides | reverse complement strand
ACACATGCATATGTCAAGATCACCAGCATTCTCTCTCTCTCTCACACACACACACACACACACACAGCTCCTCGTTCTTCGATCACCGTTCTTTCTCCCCCTTTTCTTAGCTCTCCTGTGTAAACTTTCTAACTTCCGATCAGCAGAAGCTATGATAGACCGTTGACCAACAGCGTTCAAATTTTTTTTCTCCGTGTTTTTCTCCTTGTTTTCTCCGTATTCTTTCTGTTGAAGAGCGTAGCTCGAAACGTTAAAGACTTTCCGTATTCCCGAGCGTCATACTAATACATCCTTTTGTTGTTTACACCACCTATCCTCGTCTGTTATTGTATTTTTTCGTACATTCTCC
>NC_068983.1:1322066-1328024 GCF_001194135.2 Octopus bimaculoides | reverse complement strand
GTGTGTGTGTGTGTGTGTGTGTGTGTGTGTGTGTGTGTGTGTGTGTGTGTGTGTGTGTGTGTGTGAGTGAGTGAGTGTGTGCGTCACATATGTGAGTGCTGATGTGTCCTACTCTTACTCAGCAAGGGAAATATTTTGCTATGGAGCACTGACAGACCCGAACCATACTCATTGTTTTCACCCCTAATCTGTGCAGACCAGATCTATTCTAAGTTGATTCATCATTCTGATCATCGATAGACATTATTGGAGTTATGTCCCCTGCTTTTCGTAATTCAGATTCAAATCCTCTTTAGAGTGTTTTAGTGCTAATTGCTTCGTTAAACCTAACCGATAAACGAAGCTAGAACACATTCCTCGTGCATGTTCCGATGTAGGTGTGCGTATGTATCCGTTTGCATGTATGTGTATATTTGTGTCTGTGAGTGTGTGAGGGTTTCGTGGCTCAAAGTTAGGGTCTTCCGCTCACGATCGCGACTCCCGGACCGATTGAGGCGTTGCCTGGCTTTTAAGAAACCATTTTATTTCATTGTATCTGGCGAGTGTCATTCTCTTTTGATGCCTTACTACTTAACACATTCACCGGTTCGATCTCTACTCATTTTTCTTCCTTCTTGCAACCTCTTCAATAGTCGTTGAGTCGGTCCGTTATCCGAGCTGCGTTCTTTTTATTTGTTTCTTTATTTCTTTATTTGTTTGCTTGTGTGCATGTGTATACGCATATGTATGTATGTATGTATGTATGTATGTATGCATGTGTGTATGTGAAAGCGTGTGGCTCAGTAGGTAGAGCGTGAGCTTACGATTGTGAGGTTGTGAGTCCGATTCCCGGACCAGGCTGCGTGATGTGTTCTGGAGGAAAACACTTTATTTCACGTTGCTCCAGTTAACTCATCTGTAGAAATGAGTTGCGACATCACTGGTGCCAAGCTGTATCGGCCTCTTTACCTTTCCTTTGGATAACATCAGTGGTGTGGAGAGGGGAGGCTTGCATGCATGGGTGACTGCTGGTGTTCCATAAGCAAATTGCCCAGACTTGTGCCACGGAGGGTAACTTTCTAGGTGCAATCCCACGGTCATTCATGACCGAAGGGTGTCTCCTCCATGTATATGTGTATGTATGTAAGGTTATATGTATATATGTATGAATATGTTTGTGTGTGTGTGTATGTGTGTATTTCATTTGCATGTATTTTATTTCAAGTTTTTCTCTGATGCCTTGCACATCTGTACATGCAATGTCGATAAGCATTCGATCGCTACGAACAAATGATTTGAGCAGGTTGATCAGAAAGGAACCGTGGAATACTCATCCGTTGTCTACGCCAGGAGACTCCACTGTGTCTGCATTTGTGTATGTATACGTAAATGTGTACGTATGTGACTTTCAGCTTGTGTGTAAGTGCGTTTATATATCTATCTGTGTGTCTGCAGTCTTATTCAGAACACCATGGCCATCTCCAAGACAATACCGATTCCATAAATTACATCCGACTCCACTTAACATCAACATATCAATCATTGTTTACATGTTGTGCAACAGAAGAATTAGTATTAAATTGGTCGGGAGTAGGAGGCGGGGGTTAGTGGTGGTGGTGGTGCTGGTGGTGATGGTGGTAGCGGCGGTGGCGACAGCGGTTGAAGGTGGTGGTGATGATGGTGGTCTTCGTGATGATGGCTGGAGATAGTGATGGTGCCGGTTGGAATTGTGGTGTTTGTGGTGGTGGTGATGGTGGTGGCAAAGCTGCTTGTAATGGTAGCGTGTGGTATAATAACAACCACCACTGAAGTTGTTATTATTGTTCTTGTGGTAGTGTTGGGGTGGAGTGGGTTGTATTGTTGACGCTGGTGATGCTTGTGGAGATGGTGTGTGTTGTGGTAGTGGTGGAGGTGGTGGTGGTGGTGGTGGTGAAGTCAAAGCACAAACGAACTAAAATTGGCAGCGGAAAACAGCCGTTCAGGTCGGTTGAGATAAGAAGATGATGAATGGGTGGGGGTGGAAGATAAAGCTGGTGACGTGGGGGGGGGAGGAAGAAACAGAGTGCTTGAAGTAGTAATGAAGATGGAGGTTGCTACTCTTGCTGCCCCTGATGATGACGACGACGACGACGACGACGACAGCAGCATTGATGGTGGTAGTGGTGGTGGTGGTGGTGATGGTGGTGACGGTGGTGACGGTGCTACTGGTAGAGGTGATGTGAAGGGGAGGGGAAGTGAATGGATAAGGAGGAGAAAGAGGACAACGACGAAGACCATTATGACGACGGCAACGACGACGACGACGAAGACGATGTTAATGAGAAGGAAAAGGAGGAGGCACGCCAGAGTGAGGGTGGCTCTGGTGATATTAACGATAACGGTGACGGAGGTGATGCCAATATAATCATTGTAATCATCGTAATCACTCACAAACTTCACTCACGACGAACACCAAAGTTTCGACCAAAACATTCCCCAAAACATTAAGCTCGGTCTGTTCGGATCCTTCCTTGTTCGGACCCTTCCTTGTTCGGACCTTTCCTCAGTAACATCAATATTCGTCGGTTTATTTAGTTGCGAAAACTCCCAGGTTTCTGTCATTTGAAATGTTCTGGGAGACGAAAAGCGGTGAATAAGTTTCGAACGAATCAATAGAGTTCAGGGGGTAAACAGTTCGGTCTGTGACTTGCCCTTCTCGCACCGTTCCATATTTCGGCTGCTTAATTCACCTTCGCACAGACCTTTATCGCTTCCATCGAGAGACGCAGCCCACCATCTAAGTTAGCCTTGAAATGCAGTCTTTATTTATTTATTTTTTCAGCCCATCACTTTGTCAAACACTTTGTCGACATTCTCGAGAGAAACTGTACACATGTGCTTGGAATATTAAACGGGACGCACCCGAAGTAATTTCCGCACTACTGTCAACCAAATTGGCCGATCAACCACAGCTTTCGTTTTCCTGTGTCTCTTACCTACACACCTTTGAACAATGCAGCCTTGTGTTTTGCGTCGAAGAAATGGTAGTCACACATTATTGCTTGTTGCTCTTATTAAACGTGGCTTGTCTTTTTCAATCGCCTTTTCTCGTCTCTCTACTTGCTCCTTCTACAATTCTATGATCTTTAATACCAGTTCCTTACTAAAAGTAACAAAATCTGTTCTGGATTTGTAATGTGATCCATCACCTCCTGTTTGTGATCCTTCTCGTCAGGTCTCGCCCAATTCCTAATCCTGTCTCTTTAAGCTTTCTGTTCCAGGAACTACAAGGTCAGATTCCCGTTACTAGATCCCCGTCCAGGTAACATAACTCGGTTAAGCGCACGAGCAAACACAAACAGACACACGCACACGCACACACACACAGACACACACACACACACACACACACACACGCACGCACACACACACACACACACGCACACACACAGTCAAACTCCTAGTCTACGCGGTTAACCATTGACCATAATTATGATGAACATTTTTGACAGCAAATAATAGAACGAAAACGCTAAGTGGAAGAACCACCGTGGTTTGACCAATTCCACATTACGCATTCAGGTAACATGTTGAAGAGGTGTTAGGCATAGAGAAATATCTGAAAAAGCAGGTAAGGCCTTTAAAGCCAGCTCTTCAGCCAGTCTGCATCCACAATTCTATTCGAATCTACTACTAACATTAATGGACGCGATATACTTCTGTTCCCAAAAGCCTGAATGAACAATTAAACAATCCGACCCTGAATCAGTCTAAAACAACCACCAGATTCGTGATGCTCTCGTCTAGAAACATCATGCTGGCATCGGGGTCCAGGAAGATCGACATTTCTCTCACAACACTCCCCACCCCATGGGGTTTGACCGCGAGTGACGTCAACGTCGCAGTCCTCCTGGAATGAGAATATTCGGCGTTCAGAAACTCGGGTCTTGTGCTTTTTTACATGGTTCGTATTTTGTAATAAACTTCTTGCAGTCACTGTTGCTCGGCCTGCTAGAATCAATAGCCAAACCCTCCCTCATCCAATACCTTCCTCTTTTAAAAGACACATTCAAAAATATAGCCTGCGATATATTGTTGAAGAAAGAAATGGTGAGATGGTCACACCTGGAATAGCTTTTGATCATAGGTCGCTCTTTCAGAGCCGATTTGCAACTAAACAATATGATGACAGCAACAACAACTACAACAACAGTCAAACTGGAGAAATCGAAATAATGTGAATTCAAATAGAAAGAAAATTAAACGTTCTCAAAAAAAGCGGTGGTGGTGGCCGTCGTCGTCGTCGTCGTCATCGCGACGGCGGCGACGGTGGTGGTTGCGGTATTGCGATGTTGTGTAAAATAGTGTGGTGGTGTTGGGACACTAGTGCAGTGGTGCACTGGTGTGGTTTTGTCTTTTGAATGGTGAGGAAGGATATATTTTGAAGTGTTTCGATCTTTCAACAAGTTATAAGAAAATCATTTTCACAGAAATTGAAATGAAAATACATTTAAAAGTTTAAGATTTCCTCATAAATATAATCAACTCACAGAAATAAACGGACATTTCGTCTTTTACCTCAAGTCATACACGTGGGGAGAAGACATCTAATTGGCAGTTACAGTTTGATTACCTAAGCGGATATTGATTCTACCCATGGGTAGAAAACACTGCAACTCGCATCTCAAGCGCAGTTATTAGTAAATTCACTAAAGATTGAAGCAAGATGTTAAATAAATCCACAACCTGAGTTATATTTAAAAATGATAGAGTTTAGTTATTTACCTTAGATTGCATCCGTTGTAGGATAGATGTTTGATAGGAATCCAAAATATGACCATCTGTTAATCCACAAGAATATGTATCCTAGTTCAGGGTACGTTTCATAACAAGAGACTTTTACTAATGCAGATATTAGCTCTGGGTATAGCCGAGGTTGTGAGACTGGCTGACTGCTGGCATCGATAGATATCCAGTAGATTGTGACTAGATAACTAGCAAGCTGCTTGGGGACGACTGTCAGGGTATACAGAGAGAGACCGAGAATGTTTCTGTGTGGAGTGATGCATCTGAGAATGGTGAGGTTGATATAGGTATGGCATTCATCTGTAACTGAGATTGTGTGTGTGTGTGTGTGTGTGTGAATGTGAGCCTGTGTGTTTGTATGCATTCACATACATATCTATTTATATAGTTACGTATAAATACACACACACATATAAATTATATACACACATACATACGAACGCGTGCGCGCGCGCATACACACATACATAAATATGACATATGCACGTGCGAGTGCGCGTGTGTGAATGTTTGTGTAACAGAGACTGAGAAAGAGGAGACATGGAAAGGGGAGGGTAGAAACGAAAGGTGTGTGATGTGGAGTCGGGAGAAAATGAAGATGGGAGGTGAGAGAGAAAGTAAGAGGAGGAGAGTGAGAGTTGGTGAGAGGAGGTGATATCTAGAGAGGGAGACAGCGTGGATATGAAAAGAAATCACACGAGCAAGAGAGGGACAGAGAGGGAGAGGGAGAGGGGGAGAGAGAGTGTGAAAGGGAGGGAGATTTTGAACGTAGAGTAACAAGCTAAATATAGAAAATAAAATAGGGAAGTTTTACGATGAGAAGGAAGAAAGAGTGGTAGTAAGAGGAGAAGACAGAGAGAATGCGGTGGGAAACGTGGGGGTACTGCGAGAGAAAGAGTGTAAGGAAGAATCAGAGAGAGAGAGAGAGAGGGGGAGTGAGAGAGAGCGAACAGAAAAGTTGAAGAAACTTTTGGAGCGATGGAATCAGTCTTTATATTTGTTAGTCTTTCTCTCTCTCTCTCTTGCACTCTCTCTCTCTCTCTCTCATTTCATTCCTCTTCCTTGTCTCCCTTTCTCTTCCTTCCTGGTTTATCAGCTCTCTGTCTCACTTTCTCACACACACACACATAAACATATATGCGTATGGATATAACGTATATATATATATATATATATATATATATATATATATAT
>NC_068983.1:1318738-1321801 GCF_001194135.2 Octopus bimaculoides | reverse complement strand
TATATATATATATATATATATATATGTATATATACACATATATATACATACATATATATACATATATATATATGCACATATATATATGTGTGTGTGTATGTGTGTGTGTGTGTGTGTGTGTGTGTGTGTGTACGTATGTACGTACGTATGTATGTATGTATGAATATGAAGGAGAGAAACTATTTATGCATATTGCATATAGCAGACGAGGTGTCCAGTAATGAAGAGAGGCACAAGTAGCCCGAAATCAGGCTAGCCTGCTGGTCCCGTCTCTAGGTGATAGGGTTTCGCTCTCCTGCTCGCAATATCTCCGAAGCAGCTGTGCATCGTTCACGAGCTAGAAGAGATGTCCTCTTGCGGTTAAAAATCGCAGTAAAGTCCGTTCGAACGGATAGTCATCTTGTAGTGTTTACAAGCTTACTTTATGTGTATGTGTATGTATGTATGCATATGTGTGTGTGTGTGTGTGTGTGTGTTTGTGTGTGTGTGTGTGTGTGTGTGTGTGTGTGTGTGTGTGAGTATTTAAGTATATAATTATAAAAATATAATTATAATTAACGGCGCTGGAAGGCCAATGCCAATACGCTAGAAATAGATACCTTTGCACTCTTTAGTAGAATGTAAAGTAATTCTTATTACAGAACACGAAATCTTAAGATATATGGTTATCCGAAATTTTTTAATTTTCTTTTCCATTTCTTCGCAATCTGCCTTGTGTTATAGAGAGCAAATTTATAGTGGCTTGTAGACATTTGACATCTACTTCTAACATATTGGCGTTGGCCTTCCAGTGCCATTAATTATAATTATATATTTAAATTTGTATACTTAAAATTTTTACCGATATGGTGGAGTTTTTATACGCTAGCCACTGACTAGGTAGCCATTTTAATAAGTATATGCTAAATTTATATATATATAATTAAATTATTGATAAGGGAATATGAAATTAATGCACTCCATTAGCTTACAGCTGTTTCAGCTACAAGAAGCAGTGCACTTGGAGCTAGGAGCTTGAGTATTACTTTGTAGCTTCTTAACTATGCCTATACATAAGGCGTATTCCAGGACTTCGAAATCTTTTCAGATTATATTTATTCATTTTCAGGTACTGCAACACTGTAATCCCCTTCAAAGTAGGGGTCTCTGACTTTAATGCACTTGTTGTAACACTCCAGCTACTTCGTAAAGTCTATCAAGGATGTCCCTCAAAGTGAAAGCGTCCAAAGCCCTTGTCACAGCCTCCTTCATCTTCTCCTTCAGCTTAGGGGTCCGGCTAAAAGAAATCGATACGTTAAGTACCAGACTTTTTATATTTAAGTACTGAGGTCGATCCATTCGACTAAAATTCTTCAAGGTGGTGCCCCAGCATGACCGCAGTCTAATGATTGACACAAGTAAAAGATAAAATAATTCATCCAATGCAGTGAGTGTTAAACACAGACACAAAATTATCTGTGGTAAAATCTCTGTGTCGTAGAACAAATAAATTGTCCTCTGTAAACGAGGACTCTTGGAAATCTACAGAATGAATTCCACTAATCAGCCGAGTGTATTCTAAGAGACTAATAAACCAATCCACAGAATAATATAGGAAAATTTACAGTGCAACTAATGCATTAGACAGTAGAGCTGTTACATATTTGCAAATCACGTGTAAATTGAATTATATGAACGGAATGATGCTAACTGTAGAAAACATGGACAGATCAAAATACATCAAAACCAAACTAAGAACATTAATATTATACTCAAGTATTCAAATTAAACATCGTCTAATGAAAACCAGCAACAAGGAATCCCGCGATTATACAATCAAAGATTAATGTTATATTATAAATTCAATTGGAAGCATGAAATTCGTAAACTTCAAGAGTTTATACAAACATGATACACTTCATGTAGATCACCATTCAGTTAAAAAAGACAACAAAAGAACAAGGAGCACTCACTAAGTAGTAAAACTATTTGAGATAATATATAATTAAACATTAGTGAAAAACTACAACCGAACGCTGCAGAATTGCTCACAGAAGCAAACAAGAGAAGCAATAGGTATAACCAAATATGATGCTCAAATAAACACAGAAAAATACATTAGTCACAGAGTACATTAGTTACAAAAAACATTAGTCGTTAAATGCATTAGCTACAAAGTACGTTTGACATAAACTATATACATTTCAATGTGTATTAGTCACAAGATGCGTTAGTCACCAGAAAGCATATTACTCATAAAATATGTTATCCCCAAAGTACATGAGTCTCAGAGTACATAAGCCACAAACAATATTAGTCACAATCTACATTAATCTCAGAGCATATTGTCCATAAAGTACATTAGTCATAAACAATAAACATTAGGGACAAAGAAAGCAAGTTTGTAACAAAGTACATCAGTCCAAACTACATTAGTCATAAAGCACATGTCACAAAGTACATTAGTAACAAAGTGCAGCAGTCAAAAACAAAGTACGTTAGTCAAAAAATGAAAACAAAAACGTTTGGTCTCGACTAAGACCAAATGTCTAGGAGGAAAACTGACAGACGGTTGTATTCGTTCTGACGTTTCCAAAGTGGTGCACATTAAGTTTGCAGCAACTGCAATGGTTTTAGGAGTGGAGATTGGTGAAGGTCGAGTTATGCCAACTCACATTTTTCCACGGGGTATTAGAATATATATATACTGCTTGATACGTTGTTTTGCTAGAGACAGTTGTTAAGCCCTGGATAGAAGAAGTATAAAGTGGAAAGCTCTTCGTATTTCAACAAGACAGAGCAACTTCTCACAATGCCCACGTAACCCAAAAAGGGATGTCAGACAATTTTTAGTGTCATGCAATAACTCCAAACTTGTTAGATTTAATTCTCATGGACTACCAGGTTTGAAGTGTTGTCGACTTCCATTTTGGAGACGATTTTTGACTTCTCCTCATACAAATACACGCACGCCCCACCCCAACTACACCTCCCCCACATATATGTACGTGCATATATATATGTATATGTATATATACACACATACACACACACATATACATACATACATACATATATATATAT
>NC_068983.1:1315535-1317532 GCF_001194135.2 Octopus bimaculoides | reverse complement strand
TATACAATTGCAGTGTGTTCGGGCTAAAATTCGACAGTTTGGAAACATAATATCCCATCCAAAAATAAAAGTGTCTGAAATAATAAAAAATATATATATACTAGATTATGACTGGGAAATGACAGTTAACTTAAAGTAGCCGCCCTCAGCTTGAACCACGGTCTCAAGACGGCTCCGGAATCTGGGGAATGTGTTCCTCAATGAATCCTTGGGACGATCTACGAATAACTCCTTGATCTTGACCACCAACTCGGCCTTGGTGTTGCAGGCAGTGAGTTTGGTGTCTTGCTCAACCGCGCCGCATCCAAGGGATTGCAGTCGGAGGAATTAGGAAGTCAGAAATTGAGTTTGGTTGTAGTCGTAGAAATGAGAACCACTTCTGACACTTTCCGGAGATATAGCGAGGAGTTGAATTCTTTTGTCACACGCATATGGCCTTCCAGCAATAACCTATTCTACCCAGGGTTGACGACAATCTTCAGCAGCTTTGCATAGCCGTCTGAATACGGCCTAATGTCCTATTCAAAGGTGTAGGGGGGATTCCGGCGTGTGGAGGCAGTCAGAACGCCTTCTGTAACCCTTTCTACTGGTCATGGTTTTCGTAGTTGCCGCTGCCCAACTCACTTGCTTTTACAGAGCTCACAGGGCAGGTGCTTTGACATCCGGCGCGAACCATTATGATACTGGTAACTCTCTTCTGATATTCACATGGTTTCTAGTTCTGCATGTCAGCTAACTTTTATTCACCTACAACTTCAATCATTATGCCCTCCAAAGGCTGTTGACTGCTCACCAAAATATCAAGCTGTTCGTAAAAAAAAAGTACATATGAAAAATTGTCAAATCCTGAACGCTCTGTACATATATGTATCTATGTACATATGTCTTTCTGTGTGTGTGTGTGTGTGTGTGGGTGTGTGCGTATGCATCTGAGTGTGCGTTTCAGCAGGGAGTGATACGTAGACACATCCATAGATAGACACAGGTAGATAGATACGAACATGCATACTTACATACAAATATGCATACATACCTACATACACACACACATACACACACACATACATACATACGTACATGCATACATACATACATACATACATACATACATACATACATACATACATACCTATACACACATACAGATAGAGTAGCTAGACAGGTAGACAGACAGGTTGGTAGACATTAGGATGTTTTGTCAATCTATTCATTTATGTCGTTCTTAACAATCTTGTCATTATTTATAGACATATATATACACAACCAAACACACATACATGCACTATTGTTTCTATGACAATATTATACCCATATAGACACCAATTCCCTCTATCTTTCTTTCTCTCACTCTCACATACACACACACACATACGCACATACACATATACACATACACACGCATATTTATACGTATATATAAATAGATATATGCAATTGGATGTAGGTATTACGTTTCATACATTACTGTGTATAAGACCTACATATTCTTCCACCTAGAGGTCCCACTCAGTACCAGTCATATGTAAGCAAGTTCACAGTCAGAGAGAGAGAGAGAGAGAGAGAGAGGAATGCAATGACAAAGAAACGGTCCCTAGATACGTACAAGCAAACAATCATGATTATCTCAACTGTTTATATATCTCCTATATTTGTACGATGCATTATGTATCACATTACCAAGGTATGTATCACCTTACCGAGGTGTGCATCGCCTGAATTGAAGCGTCTTGTCCTACGGGGGGAGATAACACGAACGACAAGATGATACTCTAAGAAAAGGCTGACGGCAACTATCAGACTCTCCGTAATCCGCGTTTAATTCTAATTAAATAAAGCTCTTTGTAGCTTTATTGTGTCTGTCAATAGACAATTCATTAAAGGGGGAAATACGTATGTGTGTGTGTCTGTGCGTGCGTATGTGTCTCTGATGTGGATATGTTTGTATGTGTTTGTGGATACACAAGCATATTTATGAATAGATTGTAGGTATATATATA
>NC_068983.1:1309983-1314681 GCF_001194135.2 Octopus bimaculoides | reverse complement strand
ATATATATATATATATATATATATATATATATCATATATGTATGTATGTATGTATGTATGTATGTTACATTCGCCATGATAGATCGTTAGCCACAAAACCTTTTTCTATTTACTCTCCCTGTTTATTTCTCTGTTCGTTTCTGCTGAAGAGCGTAGGCTCGAAACGTAAAAGACCTTCTCACTTCCCGAGCGTTAAACTAAAATATTTGTTTGTTGTTTACACACCCGTTTTCGTCTTTGTTTTTTTTCTTGTAAGTTCTCATTATGTATGTATTTATGTATGTATTTATGTATGTATGTATGTATGTATCTATGTTACAGTGAGAGTGCATTGCGTAGTGATGTGTGTTGCACACATGATCGCCAGCTCGTGGTTTCAATCCCCGGAGTGTTATGTTTTTGAGGAATCCACTTCATTGCCCGTTGTTTTGAGATCCCTTCGACACCTGACGTGTGGTACGCAATGCATCTAATAATGCAATGTCGATTTGATGCAGAGAATGAGCTAATGTACAGCAAATGCATTTGCTTACTATAAACAAATCATCTGTGTAGGTTAGTTTCGTTCAACAAGATATTGCAGAACTGAGACAACCGTCAACTTCATATTTGTATGTATAACTGCATGTGTGCTTGTGTCTCGATATTTATGCCTGTATATATGCATTTATGCATGAAATTATGTATGTACGAGTGTTGGAGTCACTCATTCTATTAGACGATGACAAAGGTTGGTAGGAGCTCGACTGCATGGAAACAAATGCTGTTAACGGATGGATGAATCAAACGCGGGTGTCCAACTGTATAGAACAATAATTTGTGGGGAGGGAAATGGTGCCGATGGCTATGGAAGTCAATATAAGACTAAACGAGTCAATTTGTGTTGTTTAACCGAAATAAAGGTAGATTGAATAAAAACCCGAACGACCGAACTAGTATTAACTTTGAACTCTAACCATTTGCAATATCCAACTACACTGGTCAATAAAGAATTTGTCTGAAGAAAAAGAATATCTATAACTTGTATGTTTTTGTATGCAGGATCCAAAAATAATGTCAGATCATTTGTATCACCCACAGTTTCTCTGTTCCATGATATACCCCTTGCGTTACGTGGACTAAATTTCAATCAACCTGATGAAATGTAAAGCAAACGGTTTAAGAAATACCTCTAATTTAAATGTTTATGAATATAATTAACCTAATGAATTTATAAATCTAGCTATCTAAGATAATTATTGTGAAGATTTTGTCTTTGTATGAATTTAACATATGGTCAACTCAGTGCGGTGGCTTGAAACACATTTTCTCTTTTCATTATGGATATTTTAAATCTTAACCATAAACTATCTTGAAAATAGCTGACATCTTTTGAATATATATACACAATATTACATAATGTATTTTCTTGTTTATATTATCCTACATTCAAGAGGTCTCGTATATATTAATGTAGTATATAAATGATTTTCGCCTAGGTCGCGTAGAAGTGTATTCTGCGCGTATCCTTTACCCCACAAAGATCACTGGTATGATTTTCAGTCCTGGCTGGTCTAACAAAGTCGGCTAGGACTAAAACCAGGTTTGCATTTATTGAGAGTCACCATCAGAATAACGATGAAGTAACATGGTGGATGGATAGGATTGAGTTAAGCGATGGTTAACGGTGGAAGACGGCATCGTATTCATAACACTGGCCAGGATCACCGACTTCTGAAAGGGAACCACTGCTTGCTTCCATAGAATTGGTGATCGTAGATGTCATTTGACCACCAGACTAAGAATGATAAACTATTGGTTTCAAATTTTGGCACAAGGCCAGCAACTTTTGTTGGAGGTGGGTGAGTCGATTATATTGAGTCCAGGGCTCGACAGGCACTCATTCTATCGAATTCATTGATAGGTTGAAAGACACTGTCTATCTCGGCGGAATGTGAATTCAGAACGTAAAGACGGACGAAATACCGCTTAGCACTCTGCACCGCAGGCCAGAATCTGCCAGCTCGCTCTCGAAGAATCATTAGTAATTGTCATTCGCCACATTTCGGTTAATGTATGACTAGCCGCAGCCATTGAAAAGAAAACTTCACCGGATCAAATGAAACAAACAAAATCAGCAAATCAATGTAAATGACTAAAAGGCTGCTAGCAAGTGTGGAGTTCGCAGGTTCAAACTAGCAGGGATTACTGAGAAAAGGTACTGGGCCAAGGCTTTTATCATGTGACAACCAAGATGCATGTATCTGATTTTCTGGTCAGGTATTAGAATGTAAGAATTTTGACTAGTTGTGAGGGTAACTGCATGAAGAAAAACTGCTTTAGAAATAGTTAAATATGGGAAGAAAACTGTGGTCTTATCCGTGTGTCGTGTCACTCTCGAGGGGTAGTGGGGGAGGGGTCAATGTTGTTGTTGTTGTTTGTTCCTTCTCGAGCCATGCATGGCTTATAAGGGCCGGTTTCCCGGTTTCACTGGCGTATAGGTTCCCCACATGGACGGGACACTAGTCAGTCGTAGATGAGCTGCTAGATGCAGGAGGAAAGAGTGAGAGAAAGTTGTGACGAAAAAGAGTCAGCAGAAGTTCGCCATTACTTTCTGCCGAAGCCGCGTGAAGCAAAGGTGTTTCATTCATAAACACACCCATCGCCCAGTCTGAGATTCGAACCCGCCATCCCTCGACCGCGAGTCCGCTGCTCTAATCTCTAGGCCATGTGTCTCCACGTAGGGGGCGGGGGTCAGTAGGCTTAAATAAGTAGTGGCAATTCTATCTTTGACAGGAAGGAAATGATAATCCGAGGTGGGAGTCTGAGTTAAATGAGCAGTACCCCCAAATCTCACTGAAGTGATGTTTGATAAATTTACGTCTGTCTTTATATTTTTAAGCTATGGCTTAAAAATCTGTTCCATGGGCAAATAAAAGACATTATTCGGAAAATGTCCGTTGGAAACAATTCTTAAAGACATCGATAGACAAGTTGGTTTAAAATATCGAAATATAGAACTATCTAGGACATGATGAGGTAAAACAATTGAAAAAAACAAATCGTTATTCGTTGGAATATCGTGAAAATCAGTGCTACAAATCGATTCGATTTGGAGGTTGCGATTTGCTTTGTTGTTGTTCTGGAAACTTTCAGTATTGATAATTATAAAAGTAACTTCATACGAAGTCGATTCTCAGACAAGCAGCACTTCATTGCCTGCAGTAATTTACTACTAGACATTTGTAATGGAGAATTTCTGCATTAGTAGGAAGAAAAAAAAGACTTCAGACTTATACTACATTTTTCGCCGACAAAAGAAACATTGCAAAATTTTAACAAAAGAAAATTTAGAAAATCTCTTACGACGGCTAAATTCGCACGACATTATTACAGCAACACACATAGTTGTATTCTCTTTAGCAAACTTTTGTTTCACCGTTAAATGAATTTATAAAGAGTTTATGCTGTGTCACTGCCAAAGCTGACATCTTATGTAAATCTTACATCGGATTAGCATATAATCCCTTCGAAATAAGGCTTAACCAGCATATGCACACATACATACATGCACACACACATACATACACACACATACAAACACAATACACACAGGGCTGTCTCTAGCAATAGAAGAACTAGAAAACAATGCTTAAAGGAGAGTGTCTGTATTACTTTTAGCTGAGAAATTATGATATTACACGCGTACGGGCGTGTACGTGTGTGTCTGTGTACGTGTGTGTCTGTGTACGTGTGTTAATAAACATCAAGAATCTAGAGGAAGTGAGTTGAGCTCATGGTCCTGGCACACATTTCAAAATTGAAGATTTCGACGCGGTTATAGTTCTATGACAGAGTTCAAAGTTGACGGAAACAAGTAAGAAGAAAAAATAGAAAATCATGCGAAAAAAGGGTAGGATTAATGGTTAGGTGATATGTGGTATAAATGCAATATTAGTTACGTGCAGTGTGGCGTTGAGTGAATAGAGGTGTTACGAGATGTGTCAGCTCCGATGAGGAGAAAGCGCTGTAGTAACGGTAGAAAAGCTACAGAAAACGGAGAGTACATCTCCGGCCAAGAGATTTGAATGTGTTAGAAAATGACCACAATATAAAATGAAAAATTCTGTCTTTCTTCAAAGCTTAAACAAACAACAATTCAGCACTTCTACACATCTGAAAGATAGGAAATACTTGTCCGCGATTATTTCTCCTATAAGCAGTTATTCGCATTTGATTCACCATAACTACACAATATTCAGATTAGGGATCTGAATTGACTGTTTTGTTTATTCTTTAATTCTTTAATTCTTTTACTTGGTTCAATCATTTGACTACGGCCATGCTGGAGCACCGCCTTCAGTTGAACAAATCGACCCCAGGACTTATTCTTTATAAGCCTAGTACTTATTCTATCGGTCTCTTTTGCCGAACAGTTAATGTATGGGAACACAAACACACCAACATCGGCTGTCAAGCGAAGCTGGGGGTGAGGGAACACAGACACGCATACATATGCATACGACGGGCTTCTTTCAATTTCCGTTTACCAAATTCACTCACAAGGCTTTGGTCGGCCCGAGGCTATAGTAGAAGACACTTGCCCAAGGTGCCACGCAGTGGGACTGAACCCGGAACCATGTGGTTGGTAAGCAAGCAAATTACCACACAGCTACTCCTTGTACATCTATATATATATATATATATATATATATATAT
>NC_068983.1:1305916-1309880 GCF_001194135.2 Octopus bimaculoides | reverse complement strand
TTTTCAGTTCATATTTCAAAGTTTAGTAGCGATTTGAAGTGATATCAGACCAACATAAAAAAAAACAATAACCACCACCACAACAAACAACAACAATATTGATTTCGAGTTTTGGCACAAGGCCAACGATTTCGAGGGAGTGAGTAAGTTGATTACATCGACCCGCTTGCTCAACTCGTTCTTATATTATTGAACCCGAACCGTTGAAAAGCAAAGTCGAATTCAGCAGTATTTGAACTCAAACCATAAAGACAGCCACGTTCGTAAAGTTTTTTTAGCTTTAGTGAATATATACCGGACTAACTTCTCTACTCTGCTCTTCAGATTTTTTTTGTTTGTTTTTAAGACAATAGGATGTGATTAGAATTATAATTGAATGATATTTTTAAAAGATCGGATGGCCTAGTAGATGTTCACTTGTCTGTTTGTTAAAAGAGACAATGGTATGAAAGGCGAAGCTGCAAGCCATTATGAAGTATTTGGGGGAGCTACGGTTGAGCCCTGTAAAGCCACACCAGCACTACGCCCTCTTCATCGGCAGCAGCAGCAGTATCACCAACACCACTACCAGCATAACTATTAAACACGCCCCCCCCACCGCCACCACGCTCTTGCACGTTACTAGCAACGGAAGCACGGTTACGACGAATATACCATTGACGACCCCTCTACGACAATAGCATCACCCACATGAAAGCGCAGCACTAGCAACACCAACAACAATACCACTATTACACTACCAACAGCATTACCAGTTCACAACTGCAACGACCACCAAACGATCACAGCAAACACCAACACCACCACCACCACCACCACCAACAACAACAACAATAACAAAAACACAAGCGGCGATAGCCTCGGTATGATATATCTATACACAACACTTATATATGCACCTTATATGTATATATACACAATGCTTATGTATTTGTAGTACACACACACACACACACACACACACACACACACACACACACACACACACACACTCACACACTCTCTCTCTGTTTCTCTTTCTCTCTCTCACACACACAGAAACACATGGCTCAGGTCGCTTCAGGCAGAACAGTGCTGAACAGAAACTGCATTCTTTAAGGGTGAAAAAAAATGACAACATAATTACTAATTCGTTATAGCTGTCCTCCTTTCACAGCTACTGTGCTACACCCTATTATTGCACCCTCGCACCTTCTCTGCTATGATGTTTAGTTTGTTAACCCTCTACCCACACTGCACTTCTTTGTTCCTGTATGACAGACATCTGCTCATACATTTTACATGAAATGTGGCATTTTTAATTACTTGTTATTTCAGTCATTTAAAAACGCAATCATGTATACCTTGCATTTAATTTTCACTCTTTTTCTTTCCCAACAATATTGCTATACAAAATTCGTACCCTCAGGCCTTATGAAAACGATAACAACCAAACTATGTTGAGTGATTTTCTCTCATGAGTACAAACTGGGTCACTCTGCCGCAGAAGTTCTACGAAATATCAAGTGCGACTTTGCTAATGCTTTTGTTGACCAACGGGTAGGCCAAAATCAGTTATTTGGCATGATGGATAAATGTTTTGGTTGAACAAAATCCGAGAACAAAGGTTCAAAAACTTTCATCAGAATTCCAAACATCTCGTATGACTGTTTTTGAACACCTGTAAGAAACTGGAAAAGTCAAGAAAACACACAGCTTTGCTCCACATCAACGGAACGGATTAAAAAAAAAAAAACAGACGCCTCGAAATGTGCTCCTTATTTCTTTCTCGACTGGGAAAAGTCTATCTTTGCATGAAACCATTACTTGTGATGAGAAATGGATACTCTTTGACAACAGTGGGAGAACAAGACAGTGATTAGATGCAGGAGAGTCACCCAAACACTACCCAAACCCACCATTGCACTCTAAAATGTTAGTGGTCACTGTATGGTGGTCTGCAAAGGGAGTTATTCATTATTCATCTTTGCAACAAGGAAAAATTATAACAGCCACATCGTATTGCCAGGAAATTGATTGTATGCAAGAGAATTTGAAAAAGAAGTAACTCCGAGTAGTGAATAGAGATGGCCCAGTGTTACTCCACGACAATGCACGTCCTCACACTCATAAAGCTGCGGTCCAAAAATTGCAAAGCCTGAATTATGACATTTTGCAACATCCCCCATATTCCCCTGTTATCTTTCCTGTTTATCATGACTTATTTAAACATTTTGAGCTTTTCATAAGCAATAAAACATTGTTAAACAGAGAAGAGGTAATTGAAGCATCCGGACAGTTTATCAGTGTAAAAGATGACTTCTTTTTAAAGATGGAATATATGACATAAACAAAACGTTGGGTAAACGTCATAGATGAAGATAAATCATACTTTAATTAAATAAATCAGTTCTGTAACACTTCTGAAACATTTTAATATTACCTTTCAGATACGACATTTCACGTGAAACAACCTAATATTTATAATATAATATTAATGGATGGGTCGTAGACCATCACCACCAACGCCATTACCACCGCCTCCTGGCCTTTTGTGTTGCAGACATCCAGGTCAGGTGCCCCTCAGAGAAGAATGTCCTCCCTTCCTTTCACAAGTTATGAACATTCTAAAAGGGTCATCGCTGATGCACTGCCAGTTCAAAGCCCTTGCAAATGCGAAAGTCTCATGGGGAACTAAATAATAAACTTTCAGCTTTTACATCGAGGCGATAGATTCTCATTTGTCGCTATTATAATGGATTAACGGAACTGTGTAAAAGTGCGTAAAAGTTTGCGAGTTCGATTTCCGGCAGCCGTTGTGCCCTTAAGCATGTTACTCCAGTCCACTCAGCTGACAAAAAGGAGTAGTACCCACAATCCAAATGGTTAGCCTTGTCACACTTTGTGTCACGCTGAATCTTCCTAAAGGCATGCGTGTCTGAGGAGTACTCAGCTACTTGCACGTTAATTTCAACAGCCAGCTGTTCCGTTAATTGAATTGACTCGAACACTCGCCATCGTCAAAACCAATTTAACTTCGTTCTGTAACATCGTAAAATGCTGGAGTTCTTTCAAGAAAAACACAAAGCAAACCGATTCACAATTCCAGGGTTTCTCCATTAGAGGTGCCCGGGTTGAACGTGCACATAACCCACATAGCACCACATCGAGATAAGTTATGATCAGCGGTGTTCCAACCATGACCATCCCATAATATATTCTGCCATAGCATATCGAGAATTGCGTTGTCCAACATGTCTATCATTTGTTTAAGTTAAGGTGTAATTTTAAAGCGATATCACTGCTATTTCGAGCATGTCAAGCGACCACTTAGAGACCCCTTCCCCCATCCGTCATCACCCCATACACTACATCCCAGGCACGTGACAATAGAATAGGATGCACTAAACTGAAGACTATTTTAACTCATTAGGATTGTAAATAATTAACTAACCTTCGCCCATCATATAACCTTGTTTCTCTCTCCTACTCTCGCTATTTTGTCCCCATTCTCTCTCTCTCTCTTTCTCTCTCCTTCTTTCTCTTTCGGTCTATGTCCCCCCCCCACCTCTTTCCCCTCCGTAGGTTGACAGCTTTAGTTCATTCCTGTTAGTCTGCCAGCAGCAACGACGACAACAACAACAACAACAACAACACCTGCAGCCGTGGTAGCTGTGACAGCATCTGCAGCATGAACAATAAATGTAGGAACGCCAATAACAAGGAGAACAACAACGAGATGTCCAACACTTCATACAATCATCACAGTCATTTACGGCAGAAACACCGACTACCACCACCACTGAGGTCATCATCATCACCATCATCATCATCATCATCATCAGCAGCAGCAGCAGCAGCAGCAGCAGCAACACCAACAACAGCGACAACAACAAGAACCACTTCATCGTTAAGAAAAGCGACCTGATTCATTCATTAACACCAACGACCGAACCAAACAACAGAGCTTAGCAACAAACACTAC
>NC_068983.1:1301525-1305681 GCF_001194135.2 Octopus bimaculoides | reverse complement strand
ACCACCACCACCACCATCACCACCACCACCACCACCACCACCACCGACCACAACCTGAACAATAACAAAAACCAGCAGACTTGTCATTACAGCAGTCATTTACTGCAGAACACTTTGAAAAACATCATTTAAGAATGTCACAGTAAAGCTACTCTATCCATGACCTTCACCACAGAACTACAATAACAACAACATCAACAAACCAGACTGAAATATCGACTAACAACTGTTAAGAGTCGGAGAAAACGCGGAGATACGGAAAATTTATTGAGAAATTGGAGTAAATTAGAGAAGGTAAGATTTTCATTTTGTTTTTTGTTTTTTTTTGTTTTTCGTTGCGCGACTTCTCAGACAAAGGAATATAAAAACCACAAGTCTCATATATTCACACACAGGAACGCCTGTATAAACACACAGACACACACACACACACACACACAGACACACATGTGCGCGCACACGCAGAAAAATGGGTTAAACTTTCACTACAGCTGTTTCAGACGCGCTTTTCGTTGATAAATAATTCCAGGCCAATTTAAATATCACATCTTGTATTTTCTCTCCGAACAAAATTTTATATATATAGATGCACACACAGAGACACACATACACTCACATATACGCACACACATGCATGTACATATATATATACATATGTGTGTGTGTGTGTGTGTGTGTGTGTGTGCGTAGAGGCGCAATGGCCCAGTGGTTAGAGTAGCGGACTCATGGTCGTAGGATCGTGGTTTCGACTCCAAGACCGGGCGTTGTGAGTGTTTATAGAGCGAAAACACGAGGCTCCGGCAAGGATTGGTGGCGAAACCTGCTGTACTCTTTCACCACAACTTTCACTCACTCTATCTTCCTGTTTCTCTGGTACCTGTATTGTCACATTCTATGGCACGCTGAATCTCCCGGAGTACTACGTTAAGGGTACACGTGTCTGTGGAGTGCTCAACCACTTGCACCTTAATTTCACAAGCAGGCTGTTCCGTTGATCGGATCAAGTGGAAACCTTGTCGTCCTGAGGTATTTTTCGATGTTATTATTATTATTATTATTATTATTATTATTATTATTATTATTATTATTATTATTGCTCAGTTCACTGCTTGGGATCGAACTCGGAATCTTGGGGTTCGTAGCCTGCGCTCTTAATCACTAGGCACCTGATGAAGGATGGAGGGTATATCAGCCGAAACGTTAACAACAAACAAGATGAGGACGAATATCCGTCGAATGTAAATAATGTAAATAATGTAAATAATGTACGTAATTCCTTATCTCTTTTAGTCGAGTTAACGGTTCCTTATGAAGATAACATGGACGCCACTCGGGCTCGAAAGATTGACCGTTATGTAAACCTCCTCGAGGAATGTGAAGACGCAGGTTGGAATGCGGACCTTTTTCCAATCAAAGTTAGATGTAGAGGGTTTGTTGGACACAGTGTGAGACGACTGCTGTTATCGTTAGGCCTAACTCATCGTAAGGTAAATACCACCATGACCAATATCCAAACGACAGTGGAAAAGGCTAGCCACTGGATTTGGTTAAAAAGAGACGATGAGCGATGGCTAGGAGAATATTGAGCTTTATTTAATAACCAGTTGATCTAGCAAGCGGGGCTTCATATCAGTGAGTGGGGGCGGCGGATCACATTGATGGGCAATCAGCTGGTAAAATGTGTTGTATCTGCAATCCAAAAAGGTCAGCCTTGTGTCACGCTGAATTTCCTTGAGAACTGCTTTAAGTGTCCACGAATCTAAGGTGTACTCAGCAAACGTTTACGTTAAATTCAGATTAGGCTGTTCCGTTGATCGTATCAATCGGAAGGTTCATCGTTGTAACCGACGGTGAACCAGGCTATATACGTTGCTCTAATGTTCTGTAATCTTACTAAACGTGGTATCAACAACGGGCATAATACAATTTTCCTCTTGATAATATCTGTGCATATGTGGTCGATGACACTGTTCCCAATATGTGTTCCTTAAAAGGGCGGCGAGCAGAAACGTTAGCACGCTGGGCGAAATGCTTAGCGGTATTTCGTCTGCCGTTACGTTCTGAGTTCAAATTCCGCCGAGGTCGACTTTGCATGTCATCCTTTCGGAGTCGATTAAATAAGTACCAGTTACGCACTGGGGTCGATGTAATCGACTTAATCCCTTTGCCTGATCTTGTTTGTCCCCTCTACAAAGTCTTCAATACTAACACATTATAATAAACATGATGCTATGCCAAATAGGAAAGCAACCATAATATGTATAATACAAACAGAAAATTCTTAAAACTAGAACCCTCTCCTCAGAGCATTAAATGTGGAACCCTTCAGCAAGACACTTTACACTTCTAAATATCAATCTGTTAGAATTTGATTATGAATGGAACAGCCAATGAGTAAAAGTGTCATAGTAAAATTCTAAAGCATCTCCTCAATGTTGATGACTTATATGTCAATGTCCTTATAAAGAAGCTGATAACAATAAAATTAATTCCATTCTCTGGACTCAGACATTTAGCCCAGAATTATTGATAGAAATATTTGGATTTTATGAAACTCATAACATGCAACAAAAAGAAATGTAGGAGGAAATTTAAAACGTTTATTGCAGGAAACTCAGAGTAATATTCTCAAATGTACTCCATAGAGGAAATGAAATAATCGTTATAAATACACTACTAGTGCCATTTTTATAATTTAAGTCATAGCTCTAACTTCAGCATAGTTATACATGAAGTAGCTTAAAGCACATTAAAAGAAAATCGGTGAACCACTAAGACCCTGCCGAAACACTTCTAAATAGGCTGATATAGAAAGAATAGAATTATTTGGCAAAGAGGACTGACGAGACCTAATACAATGTCTCCTCTCCTCTTTCTTAGCAACATGGCGGCAAAGAAATGCCTGGAGGCAAGCGAAAGGAAACGATTAGACGTCTTATGGGAGAACGGACACAAACTTCTCACTCTGTTTCCTCACTCATTCATTTTCGTTTTAAACACACGCACACACACGAACACACCCACACACACCCACACACACACACACCAACACAATACACGCACACACGCACGCACATATATATACACACATTGTGCGATTTAAATTTAAATTGCATGATATCATATAATATTATTTAGAACTCTGTACGTATTCCTACAAATGAAAAGAGAAACTGTGTGAATATTATAAGCCAATTACTTTTCACTGTTGGCCTCCCATAGAAACTTCACAGTAAATATAGTAAATTAGAAGGAAAGATTCTTCCTAAATATTTAATTATTCAATAATTTTGGAGCATTCTCACCTGGTTTTTCTCTCTCGTACTTTCTTTCTCCACATATTTCTCATTAGAAACAAAACACGGTTAATGTAGGAAAAAGACAAAGAAAAGTACAGCCATCTCAGTATCAAGTGAGTTCACCTTTAGGGCCCAGACACTTACGCCCATCGGTTGAGCTTACTGCGGCCATGCTGGAGCACTGCTTTTAGTCGAACAAATCGACCTCAAGACTTATTCTTTGTACTTATTCTATCGGTCTCTTTTGCCGAACCGCTAAGTTACGGGGACGTGAACACACCAACATCGGTTGTCAAGCGATGGTGGGGGTACAAACACAGACACACAAGCATACACACACACACACACACACATACATATATATATATTTATTTTTATACGACATATGTGTGTGTGTGTGTGTGTGTGTGTGTGTGTGTGTGTGTGTGTGTGTGTGCGTGTACATGTATATACAAGAAAATCCACTCACAAGGCTTTGGTCGGCCGAGGCTAAAGTAGCAGACACTTGCCCAAGGTGCCACGCAGTGGGACTGAACCCGAAACCATGTGGTTGGTAAGCAAGCTACTTACCACACAGCCGCTCCTACGCCTATGAAAACATATAACTTTCTTTTCAAAATATATAAACACTACATTGTGCGTGTCTGTTTGTTTGAGTGGCCTCGCTATTTTGTCTTATATTCGCTACATTAACCGTGCATGTTTTGTTTATAGTGAGAAATATGTGGCTTTGGAGAGTTGACTCTTCTTTCTAGCATAGCTTGTATATATTTTTTATACCCTAAATTTGTGTGTGTGTGTGTGTGTGTGTGTGTGTGTGTGTGTGTGTGTGTGTGTGTGTGTGTGTGTGTGTGTGT
>NC_068983.1:1300116-1301213 GCF_001194135.2 Octopus bimaculoides | reverse complement strand
CGGTAGATAATCCATTTCTCATCACCTGTCACAATTTGCTTGAAAAAAGGCGCATTTTCATTCCGTTTATAAAGCGAATCACAGATGGAAATGTAATCCAAACGGTTCTTCTCACTCAACTCATGTGGTACCCAAACATCGTAGCGATTTGTGTGCCCAAGCTTTACTAGGTGCTCATGAACGACGGATTTTGATAGGTTGAGGCTTTCTGCCAATTCTCGGGTTGTGAAATGTGGGTTATTCTCAATTAATGACTTGATTTGGTCATCATCTGTAGTGGATGGTCTGCCTGATCGCTCTTTATCAATAAGGCTACAATCTCCAGCTCGGAACCTTGCGAACCACTTCCGTACAATTCTTTCGGATAAAGAAGCATCACTGTAAACTGTGCATATTTCTTTGGTTGCTTGTGAGGCATTTTTTTCCTTTACGGAAAAAGAAAGGCATCAAGTGTCGGAAATGAACTTTCTTATCTTCCATTTTAATGGGTTACAGAATTAACATAGGTTACAGGAACATAAACCTTCTTCCACGAAAAGATAGCTTAAACTGTACTCTAAATGGAGGTGTAGTCAAATCTTTTTTTATGGTCTCAAACATGTTCTAAAATAAGTCGAAAGGTAAGCTACTATAAATCGGCACGAACTTTCCGGACAGCCCAATATATATATATATATATATATATATATATTAAATCTCTGAACGAGGTATTATATATATATATATGCATATATGCATTGTTACATTTCGGGACGGTCTTTTGTTTTTTGCTTGTTTGCCAAATAAACACACGCATTATATATTCATTTTTCACTCGTTTATCACTGTTCTTATTCTAACTCATGCCCATTGTCCAGAAATCTTTCGTCATACATCTGTGACCTCCTCAGCGACACTTAGCGTCTCCGTGTATGCTCCTACTCCGCTTATTCTGCACGACATCACATCAGGAATCTTGCAGCACAGATTCATAAAGATACATTTAGTATATGTTACGTCGTTTGTTTATATATGTCTTTAATTTATCAAGTAATGGGATGCAACACACACCGAATTTGTATTAACAAGTAAGTTTATATATATATATATATATATAT
>NC_068983.1:1296655-1300106 GCF_001194135.2 Octopus bimaculoides | reverse complement strand
GTAACATAAATAACGACCCTTCATCAGTTGTAGGCTGCCTTCTCTACTCCTCTTTTCGAGCATTGAACGACAATATGTGTATATATATATATATATATATATATATATATATAAGCAAAGTAGCTAGTCAAGAAAATCTCTGTAAGAGATGATTAAAGTAACGTTTGCTACCACTTAAACGAAGCTGTTCCGTAGGACATTACTGCTATTTTTACTCCGTTCTCTAGTGGTATTTATCGTATGCTTTCATAATTTACCACGAAGGTTTGTGGTCTGTGTAACTAGTGACTTTTAAAATGATAGAGAATGATTTGGGGAATTCATTCAGTACTTAGCCGATAGTTCGAAACACCTGAGAAGATTTGTAAGGGCGTTACACACCTCTCTTCTACCGACTAGCTCTTCACTAACCCATCGTGTATCTATGATACCCTTCCAATCTCTCACTGGCACCAAAGAGCGTGATGTTCGAAGAAACACTCTAAATTCCTTCTCTAACCCTAACCCTAACCCTAATCCTAACCCATTCCTGTAGGGGCTTTGACGGTTACTATTCGGAAAATATGGCCTTCAGTAGTGGTCACGGCCAGCACTACTTATTTATGTTCTGAGTCCAGGAAGAGTCCATATTGCGAATTTTAGGTCTTTCCTAAAGAAAACAGCCTCTAAACCTCCGGTTTCCCTGTTAGTTAATTACTTAAGAGCAATCCGTCGGTTACGACGACGAGGGTCCCAGCTGATGCGATCAATGGAACAGCCTTGCTCATGAAATTAACGTTCAAGTAGCTGAGCATTCCGCAGACACGAGTAGCCTTAACCTAGTTCTCAGGGAGATTCAGCATGACACAGAGTGTGATAAGACTGGCCCCTTGAAATACAGGTACAACTCATTTTTGCCAGCTGAGTGGACTGGAGCAACGTGAAATAAAGGGTCTTGCTCAAGGACACAACGCGTCGCCGGGAATTGAACCCACCACCTTACGATCGTAAAACAAATGCCCTAAATACTAAGCCACGCACCTTCATAGTTAATTACTTAACTACACAAGCGCATACATGTATGCTTAGACGCATTCACCGACGTGCGAGCAAACTAATTAAGAGAACAGAGAAGCGCAGCAAAATCGTCGACGACATTCGGAGTGAATTATGATAGGAAAAGAAAATATGACGAAGGATGAATAGAAACAACTTTTTGGTCGTCAACTTTCGTAAACATTGTTTAACACTTTTTGTAATAAATGACAGAATGTTTCATAAGAGATAATGTATCGTGTAGTTTTATATAGCGATTACTGTGTTTGTATGAGAGACTGCTGAAACTCTGCCGAATAACCTCCTTTTCACGCCTAAGTAACTTTTCAACGGAAGGAAGAACACAAATGAGATGATGATATCAATGTTAATTGCGTTATACTAGACGTGATGATGTCCATGTATTAAAATAACATTCTTGGATTTATCTACACTTTATCTTAAACGATTCCTTATATTTTACTCGTGAATAAGCACATAGACACAGGTATAGGCCTGTGTGCGCGCACACATTCACACATCCACGCGCACGTACACATAACATAAACGCAAATGAACTAATATACATGCCTATGCACCTCTGGCATACACACTAAAACTCACATAAAAACACATAAAGGTCACCCAACCACACACACACACACACACACACACACACACACACACACACACACACACACACACACACACATACATACATTCACACCACGCACACATCCACAAACTCGCATATGACACACATAAATGTTTCCAAAAAGCCACTCATCCTACGTAACGAGCGAATATTCATTATTAGAGTCCAATTATTCTTTCACCTAGTTCTAGCTGTTTTCCTAGATTTGTGACAGTTTAGCAATTGCAAACATTATTTTCCGTCGACATTCAAAAATTTCCTGATAAAACTTAAGTGACACCAAAAGTAGGACAGGAAAAACTTCAGAACGTGGAAACATCAAAATAGGACAGTAAAATTTATAAAGAAGAACGCAGAAGTATACAATTAGCCACAGCTATCACAATCTTAGTGAAAGTATCAAAATCTTATAAAGCACAAAATGTATGTCACACGATATACCACATATGAATATATACCACGTATATTGTATGATATATGACAATATACCACGTATATCAATACTACTGAAAGTGGTGGCCCGTGGACTGGTGCCAGTCCGCGAGCCATCAGCTGCCGGTACGCGGCGAGTTTCCAGAAAAGAAAGAAACATTATAAAATGCTTATAAAATGCTTATATAATATTGTATTGTTTGTTTACAAAATAAATATACCATAAAAGAAAATTGTCAGCTTTTATTATATTCATTATATATATTGTTTCCGATATAAATTAATATTACTAAGAAATATTACCGGTCCCTGGCAAGACGTATATTACATACCATATTACAATATGCCAGAATATATTCTGTTTTACTCTAGGCACAAGGCTCGAAATTTTGGATGAGGAAGTCGATTAGATCGACCTCACTACGCAACTGGTACTTAATTTATCGACTCCAAAAAGATGAAAGGCAAAGTCGACATCGGCGGAATTTGAACTCAGAACGTAAAGACAGACAAAATACCACTATGCATTTCGCCTGGAGTGCTAAAGATTCTGCCAGCTCACCACCTTAATATACTAGAATATATCATATTATATATCTCTTCATATATTACAAAATATCATTAATAGATTCCTATAACATATATAATATATCATGCTATAATATTATGTTATGTATTACGTAATATATCACATATCACAATATATATACATTGCAATTTAAGACTCTGATATATTTCCTAATATGTTAAGGTTGCATAACGAATTATGGTGTCCCTGCCAGCAATAATTATCTACGTACCAGTTGCCAGAAATGTGTTTGGATATGTAAAAGTTGGATATGTAAAATTGCGTTAAACCGCTACATTTGGTGGCCATGAAGCAATACGTTGGTGAAACGGGAGCAATCAAGTCCTCAAATATGCATCTACTTTCATTACCTATTTTTCTGTCTTCGATCGCATTGTAGACGTATTCATATACGAAACATCATAACTTTCAGCGATGGCTCTAGTTTCTATAGAAATCTGAAGAGATTATCATTTGGTAATCACTAATTATAAAGTTCTGTTGCGACATAAAACGATCAGCCGCAATTAACCAGACAGTAATTAACAAGTTGACGACAAGTAAATTGTATCTATAAAATGTTCTTGTTAGGACATGTTAGTCAAAGCAGATATTTGTGGATGTTTGTTCTGAGATCTTGAATCAGATATTTTTTTTTTTTTTTTGAAAATGCTCCTATAATTCCTCAGGAACAGTAAACTTTAATACTTGTAGCTACTGTTGTTGTTGTTGTTGTTGTTCCTCTTCTTCTTCTTCTTCTTCTTCTTCTTCTTCTTCTTCTT
>NC_068983.1:1293921-1296645 GCF_001194135.2 Octopus bimaculoides | reverse complement strand
CTTCTTCTTCTTCTTCTTCTTCTTCTTCTTCTTCTTCTTCTTCTTCTTCTTCTTCTTCTTCCTCTTCTTCTTCTTCTTCTTCTTCTTCTTCTTCTTCTTCTTCTTCTTCTTCTCCTTCTTCTTCTTCTTCTTCTTCTTCTTCTTCTTCCTCTTCTTCTTCTTCTTCCAGCAATGGTAGAGGGAAAATTTCCGACAGAAGCTCTAAACTTGGAAATTTCACTGAAAATTATTAAATGTTTCGGTTTTAACTTCCCTTTAAATGAATTTACTTAAAACTATTCTTAAACTGAATTATCAAATATATAATTTAAACCGATTTAGTATTTCATTTGTCTATTACAGAGTGACGGTGAGAGAGAAAAGAAGGTATGGAGAGAGAGGTATATACTCCCTTATTCTTCTTTCAATCCACACACAAATGCAAAGAGAATTGCATCAACGTCTCTTGCATAATTCTTCCAAATTATACGGAAGCAGAGTTCACAAATGATGTGATGATGTTCAAGCTTTACTAATGATATTAGTGGCTTTCAACTAAGCATCGAACAATTGATATTTCAGAAGCGTGGCAAAGTTCTGCTCCTTTGCAAACCACATTTTGGACATTTTGGTTAGAAACTGGGTTTGGTCCACTATTTTGGCAAGGGAATATGCCATCATTAAGGACTATGGTTTGTCAGCTTTAGGCCATATAGTTAGAAACATTTATACAGGTACAATGATTTTGACCACCATAGAACAGAGAGTGAAGAATGAAGAGTGCAAAGAATAGTGATGCTCTGTTTACCAAAATCAGAAACAAAGATAAAATCATAGTTTTGGGGTGATAGAATTAATTCGGTGCTTTATTATCGTGGCCAAGTAGCACCGCTCTTTTATTCTAATATAATTTAGAAATATCAGTTTATTACAATATGTTTTTTTTTAAATCTATAATTATGTTAATTTTTTCTTGTGATTGTTTCCCTGTCTTAATTACGTATTCGTTTACATTTTTTTATCATCAGATGTCTGCTAAATCGGGAAGTTACACTCTACCAAACGAAGATGGCAAAACGATAAGAGAATGTCCGCAGACTTCAAAAACGCAACTGCTGTCCACAGATTTCAGTCCAGCAGAAAATGGGAATGATAAATATGTAAACAAAGGTTTTGAAGAAGATCCACCCCCGCTAAATTGTGATGTAAACAACAGCATCAATACAAACGACAGATCATGTTCAAACGTTGAAGATTTTGTTGCTGAATGTGGCATATCAAGTTGTAAACCTCAAATATTGCAGATTTGTGCTAACTTGTCCTGTTTTACAGCAACCTACAGCTTTGCCGCTTTACTAACACAAACACTCAGTGTTTATCTCACATCTCAGATCACATCAATAGAGAAGCAATTTGGGTTTAATAGTTCCCAAATAGGGATTATACTGAGTGGCAATGACATTGGTTTCCTCACTACAGTACTTTTCGTCAGTCATTTTGCCAGGCGAACTCACATTCCCAGATTTCTTGGTGCTTCCACATTTCTCTTTGGATTGTCTGGTTTAGTTTGTTGTTTCATATATTTCGTCAACCATAAACCTCGAATGGTAAGCGAAGGGATGGTCAGTTTGTCTAACCACACAGCCAACATCAATGAGATCGCCGTGTGTAATTCTACCACAGAAACTAACGATATGTCATCGAACTGTTTAAGTGAAAATGCCAACCAATATGCCAGCCAAACTGAGAAGGCTTTCATCGTGTTCATGGTCGGAATGGTGATACAAGGTGTTGCCAAGTCACCTCGCACTTCACTAATCACAGCGTTTGTTGACAACAATGTCAAGGACAAGTCGAAAACCGCACTGTTCATGGGTAGGTAAATCAAAATGTTTACAGTCTGCAATTCTACTCGTTTCACACGTTTTTTTCTGCAGACAATAAACTATAGCATGTATGAAAAAGAGCTGGTTTCTAACCTTGATCCAAGGCTCCTTTATTGGAAATTCAACGTCAACAACAGGGTACTTTTCTTTGTTTGTATGTATGCATGCATGTATATGCTAAAACTTGCATTTTTTGTTTTATGTATGTATTCCCATGCATATAGTTGTATATCTAGAAATGCTCATATATACATAAATCAAAAACTTCAGGAGAGTTTTACAGAATTTTACAGTTCAAATGATGGATTGGATCTGTAGTTTTCGAATTAGCTTTCTCCTTTCTGGTTTTGAGAAGCCTAATTTATGAAGATCGGTATTTAAGCAGTGTTTTACATATCTCATGGCCTCAATAATTACAGGTATAAACGTGAACTTGTAATCTGGATTGAGTAACTGCAGATTTCTCAATAATTCATTGTAGGTATTCTCATTTTCACTGTTCTTCAGCTTTATGGTATCATTCACAGGTCAACTAATTTCCACATCTGTACTCAGTTTTTATTCTCTATCCCAAATCATTATATCAGGTCTGTTGTCCTTACGTATGTGCATATGTATGTATGTATGTTTGTATGTATGTATGTATGTATGTATTTATCTATCTATGTGTATATGTATATACATACACATATAAACATTCATAAATACATTCTTCACTTCCCTTCTAACTCTGCTCATCTCTCTCCATCTCTGCTCTTGCCTCTCTCTCTCAATCTCCTTCTCTCTCTCTCTCTCTCTCTCTCTCTCTCTCTCTCTGTATATATATATATATATATATATATATATATATATATATATA
>NC_068983.1:1289155-1293910 GCF_001194135.2 Octopus bimaculoides | reverse complement strand
GTGTGTGTGTGTGTGTGTGTGTGTGTGAAGGTGCATGGCTTAGTGGTTCGGGTATTCAGCTCGCGATCATAAGGTCGTGAGTTCAATTCCCGGCGACGCATTTTGTCCTTGAGCAAGACACTTTATTTCACGTTGCTCCAGTCCACTCGTCTGGCAAAAATGAGTAGTTCCTGTATTTCAAAGGGCCGCCCTTGTGTCACGCTGCATAACCCTGAGAACTACACAAAGTGTACACGTGTCTGTGGAGTGCTCAGCCACTTGCACGTTAATTTCACAAGCAAGCTGTTCCGTTGATCACATCTGCTGGGATCCTCATCGTCGTAACCGACGGAGTGCTCATATATACGTAGCGGCGGAGCTGGCAGAGACGTTTGCACGCCGGGCGAAATCTTTACCGGTATTTTGTCTGCCGTTACGTTCTGAGTTCAAATTCCGCCGAAGTCGACTCTGCCTTTCATCCTTTTGGGGTCGATTAAATAAGTACCAGTTTCGCACTGAGGTCGATGTAATCGACTTAATCCCTTTGTCTGTCTTTGTTTGTCCCCTCTATGTTTAGCCCCCGGTGGGCAATAAAGAAATAAATATATGTATATAGATAAATAGAGAGAGAGAGGGGGTAGAGAAAGATGGAGAGAGGAAGAGAGACTGAGAGAGATAGATAGATCTTCATCGTTTCGGCGATTTCATTCAGTTATTAAATCAAATGTATTACCTGTTCATTGAATGAACCTGTAAATGGGTGGCTGAGTATTCCTCATACACATGTACTTTCAATGCAATACTTTGGAAGAATTGCGTGACAGTGTATAAGGCTGCGTCTTTTTCAATTAGTCACAGTCCAAGCGACGGAGGCGTCTATAGAGCGATTGTCTGCTAAAATGAGAACGTATTTCAGAAGAAAATTGGATTGTGTGAAAACCATTATTTTCTTTTACCCAAACAGCTTCTACAACATAATTTCAATGACATAATTTCATCCGGGATTCGAAATTCCATTCCACAATTGTTATCTTGTTCTATAACCCGGCTTAATGACTATTTTTGTAATCACTTTCTGATGTGGATACCGTTTAGGTCAAATCTGACTTTTTAACCCAGGAAATAATCGGGTCTTATGTTTATGTTAGATAACAATATTATTTTTATTAACCCTTTGGACTGATGGATTAGCCTAGTCTTTAGAGTATCGTCTAAATGCCTCCTTACAAGTCTTTATCTTCTCAGTTCAAATCCCGCCGAGATTCGCTGTGCTCTTCATTCTCTTAGGGCTTATAAATTAAAATAAAATAACGGCTAGGCTTCCCTTCACACAAATATCTCCAGTCATATCCTGCCTGCGTGAGAACAAGAACATGTCAATTGACAGAATCATTAGAGCATCGGGCGAAATGCTTTGCTGTAATTGTTCCAGTTCTTTGGTTTCTGAATTCAAAAACCGCTGAGATCAGCATTGTTTTGCATTCCTCCTATGAAATAACTACCAGTCGAGTACTGGGTCATTGGTGTTGTCTCAACCCTCTTCCTCTCTAAAATTTCAGGTTTTCTGCCTATGTTAGGAACTTATTATGCGGGAATGGCAGAATCTTTAAAGTCCAGGAAGAAATATTTCGCTGATTTCTTCTGGCTCTTCACGGTCTACAGTCAAATCCCAATAATGATAAAAGTCAACTTTGACTTGTTTTCCTACGGGATCGATAAACATACCAATCAATACCATTCAGTAGCTCCGTTACCTTCTTTTCAAATTTCGTTGCTTTCATATTTGCCATCCATTCTTTTGTGGAATCTGTTTTATGCATTTCATTAATTACTCAACCTCCTTTCGTAAAGATGCACTTGATCAATAGAAGCTGATATTATTGCTGTGACAGATCAATCATTTCAGTTATTTCTCTTGAAGGTTTCATTGTGACTATGGGAATATTCGGACCTTCAATGGCGTTCCTGCTTGGAGGAGTTTTTAGTAGACTTCCAGTGGATTTGAAAGGTAAGTTCAAGATGACTCATGGTCGAAAATTAAAATATAACATTGTTTTCAAAAAGAACAGAGATCTACTGCACCATAGCGAACAATAAACTGAGAGAAATCAGAATTATTTTAGCTATTTTTTTAGCCACTTTTCTAAATGCTACTTTCCTAAAACATATAATTGTCCAACCATACCTTTTTAGTCTCTTCAATGCCCTCTCCCTTTTTAGCTTTATCAGTCAACACATCACTGAATCTCCGTCCACATCTCTGCTTTTATGAGTGATAATACGGTTAATTATACGTTAAGCAACCGTATTAAAAATTCTCATTAATTAGCTGCATAAATTAGTCAAATTAAGTAGCAGCATTAAAATCATTCATTTGAAACCAGACAAAATGCCCCGATGTAGTCTTTAAAACCTGTTAGAAATAGCAGCTAAATCTTTCTTAAATCGCTCGCCATTGTCCAAAAAAAGTGGTGAAGAGACTGGATGTCTATTGGTGAGAACCAATGAAATAACCACCACCACCACAACAACAACAACAAAACCAACGTAACAATGGGATCGCTGTCTTATTCCTGACAGTTTCTGACGGTAGACTGCCAATAGTTGCAATTAATATAAAGTGTTACTGACTATGGTAAACAAAACTGCTTTTTCTACAAGGTCTCTAATTTCGTTAGGATGGGATGGTATGGGGTGTCACTACGATGATGCGACTTCACGCACACTATTACTATAAAGTGAATAAAAAGGTTTCAGACCGTACCAAATGGTAAGTGCATAATGAGACAGTGTTGAATAGATGAGTCCTGGCTGGCCAGACATAACTCCCGTTGTCCTGACTTCATTTCACTTCTAGATCAAGGCAGACTTTCACGAGAAAATGAGAAGACACTCCCAACTCACCTTCTCTGAAATTTAATTCAAGTTAAATCCAGTGCAAATCGGCACTTACAATTTTCAAGTCATGTGATGTTAGGGAAGTGCAAAACAGCTGATAATATTTTGGACTTCAAGCTGTAATGAAGGACCTCACACAAGTTAGTACGATGAGAAATTGGAAGACGGCTGGCTCGGAACCAGTTCAGGGAAGTGGTTCAAAGTTTTCACGAATTGACATCCTAAACTACAAAAACTCCTTCAAGGGCGTGCACATCAAGGAATTATATCAGAATGGATGGTCAAAGGAAGAATAGTGTTGATTCGAAAGGATTCATCCAAGGGTACTGTGGCCTGTAACTATCGTCTGATTGCTTGTTTACATATTGATGCTGAAGCTTATAACAGGAAACGACGAAAGGCAAAGTCGACCTCGGCGGAATTTGAACTCAGAACGGAAAGACAAACGAAATACCGCTAAGTATTTCGCCCGGTGTGCTAACGTTTCTGCCAGCTCGCCGCTTTCACTTAAAAAAATATTGGCGGATAAAGTATCAGACATTGAAGTACAACACAAGACATTAACTTACAAAATCTGATATTAAAGAATAACAGTGTACTCTGAATAGACCTTAAAGTATAATACATGACATTACTGAACAAAACTAGACATTAAAGTACCATAGTGAAGTTATCAATACACAAAGACAATTCAAATATCGCCTGTTATATAACAACTAAATCATTCGAATATGTATTTCATTCCAGATATTGGTTTGACCCCCAAAGATCCCCGTTGGATTGGTGCCTGGTGGCTGGGATTCGTCGTTTTCGGCATCGGTTCCCTCATTTTCAGCATTCCCATATTCTTCTTCCCAAGAAACTTCCGAAAACAAACCATTGAATACCACGATGACAAGGGCCTGATGTGTAAAGTGAAAGGTTTGTATTGTTAGAGATCCTACAATTATTTACGACCACTTATATCTCTTGATATTAATCGTTGCTGTGAGGCACAATATTACCATATTTGAGTAAACATGAAACTTTGTGAAGGGCATTGATTTAGAAAGAAATAAAACAGTACGTTTAGAGCATTATTTGTACTCTAATTAACAAATTGCAGATGTTTTGAAAGCCACCTGGGTTGAACTTCATGATTCATTGGCTATGAAAAATAGAGAGGCCTGATACTCCACCTTAAGGGAGCCCGATACCATTGACAATGGCTCCATCTTTGTGTAGAATCATAAGGCAACGTTTTATATCCCAACGTCTATTGTACATACACAAGAGACAAACGAAGCCATAAAGAAGTTATGTTCTTACTACAACAGCCAAATCGTATGGGAAATAAGTGAAAGCGTCTTCAGGAACATGTTAACATGAGCAATATAGTTCTGAATACTCTATATGAACATGAAAGACAGGCTAATTACAAGTAGAAGACCTTTTGTCTGAGGTCTGCTTCTTTGAAGTTTGCAGGAGATCATCAAGAAAATTATATAAAATGGTTAACTTAATTAATTCCAATCAGTGTATGATAATTATAAAATCATCTCATGCTTCAAATAGTTTGTATTTTATCACAGAGGTTTGGATGAAGAATAATTATTAAATTTAGGAATATATACCTGTGTGTGTGTGTGTGTCTGTGTGTGTGTGTGTGTGCAAGTAAATATATGGATATATATATATATATATATATATATATATACAGAGAGAGAGAGAGAGACAGACAGACAGACAGAGAGTTAGATAGATAGATAGATAGATAGATAGATAGATAGACAGATAGATAGACAGACAGACAGACAGACAGACAGACACACACACACACACACATATATATATATATATATATATATATATATATATATATATATACAGAGAGAGAGA
>NC_068983.1:1285431-1289140 GCF_001194135.2 Octopus bimaculoides | reverse complement strand
ATATATATATATATATATATATATATATATATATATATATATATACACATATGAATAACAATAACATGGTAAATGAAATTCTGTTGATTGGTTTGTTTCTTCGTAAATGAAAAGGAAGAAGAAAATGTTATTGTGAGAATCTACTAAAGAAACTTTTGTTAATGTTTGTATTTACTTTGGAAACCTTTTTCGTTGTAGCTTTTCCCAAGTCACTCTGTCGTTTGACGAGATCACCTGTCTACGTTCTGTCTCTCTTGGCTGTGTGTGTACTGCTGTTTGGAATATCAGGTTCTCTTACCTTTACACCAAAATATATTGAACATCAATTTACTACACCTGCATGGAAGACAAACGTTATACTTGGTAAGCGGTTTATCTTTCTGTTGTTTTTACTTTTTCTTGGTTTTGTTTTCAATTTCAACTGATAAGGAAGTACTGACTGAGAATTGATGCCTGTAGAGTATGTAAAGAATTATAACAATACTATGTGGCTACTATGCATTTGTTAGTTTTGTGAGAGAATAGTACGTCTGCATGTCTATGGCTGTCTGTGTGTGTGCTTGCATTTATGTATATATGCGCGTCTTTGTGCGTAAGATTGTGTATTTTTCTGTGTGTATGTGTACGTGTGTGTTTTTGTATATTAGTGTATATGTTTTCGTTTCTGCATACGCACATGTGTTTATGTATGTGTATATGTGTATATGTGTATGCATGTGTATACGGGTACATGTGTATGCTTGTGTATTTATATATTTATATGGGAGAGAGAGAGGGGGTAAAGAAAGAGACATAGAGACAGAGATGTGTGTGTATGTATGAGAATGGTAACACTGCTGTACATTTGTATATATGGCAAAGAGGACAGAGGTAGAGTATTCCACAGAGGCTTAAAACTTGGGAAAGCTATTCAAAAGTTACCACGAGCCATCCTACATGACAGTTGTTAAATATTGAAATAAATATTTGATTTAATTTTTACGTAGATACAAAGCCATGCATTTTGGTCGGTGAAATCAGTCGATAATACCGATTAAAGTATTTGACCAAAACTTATTTTATCGACACCCGAAACTCAGTAGATGCCGGAGAGATTTGAACTCAGACGCTAAAAGCCGTACTTAGCTACCACAGACACTTTGATCGAAGCTCTAACGGTTTTACTAATCTACGAGATTAGACTAATCTTGCTAAGACTTCATGGCATTGGCAGATATTTTACCATTGCTCCACGGCACAAAAATATTCAATAGCAATATTCTTAAACAGGATAACAGTCATACAACCAAACTTTAAAAAAAATAATAATTATAAAATTACTAAATTAACACGGTGGTGCACCAGCATGACCGCAGCCACTTGGCTGAAACACATAAATAAATAAATAAAAGTAGAGAGATACACGTAGCGAAATACAAATACAATTCGTTTTAATCTCGAATGCAATGGTTTAATGCTTTGCTATTTGCGATGTGCAGTCACACACTTTCCATTTCTTTCCTACGTTTTTCAGCCACTATGGAATACTCTTCACCAGTTATCTTTGCCATTTATACCGTCCATCAGTCCCCAACATTTCACCCATCTTAACTCCACCAACGTATCGTGCGTAAACGCTCAACAATCACACATCGACTCTACCTCATTCCTTCTGAAATGTCGAAAAGAGAAATGCAACAAAAATAACATAATTAGGTCTGGTATTTGAAAAGAACATTCTAGTTCATTCAACACATGAAAGACGGTGCAAACGCAGCCGGTTATTAGTGTTTGAGTTGTGGTCATTTAAAGATTATGTGGGCTCGTTAGGTATAAGACTTCGAATCATTGTGAAACATGGACGAGTGATGAAAGACATTTCAAATTGTTAGAACGATTCCACCAAAAATGCCTTCGCCGCATTTGAAACATTAAATGTGTTTTTTTTTACTCCAGATATAGATGTCTTTGCGTCTGCAGGCATCACTTCAATAAAATACATGATTCTGAAAAACCAAATGAGATGGTCTGGCCATATTGTTCGAATGGCAGATGAACGCACACCCAAACTGCTGTTATATGGCAAGCTTTCAGAGTGGAAACGCAATCAGTGTAAACTTAAATGAGGTTTAAGGATGGCATAAGGACTACCATGAAGTCAGTTGGAATGGGTCGAAAGGCCATAGAATCCCTTGATTCGGATCGAGCTGGATGGAGAAGAATAGTGTGGAGTAGAGTATATATATGACCTGATAGAGTTTCACCGTTGAGGGGCCGGTAAATGTGATCAATGGAAGTAATCACTGCAATGCCAAGTTGATGATTCATCGATCTTTTATCACTAGCCGCAGGTTCCGGTGTTTATTACCTGTTTCGAAATTACACTCTCGTCCCACAATCGTTCATTTTCTATTTTGTTCAATAAACATTGAAATGCCAATTCTTTTTAGTTCTTCATTCGCAAAGGAGAACCAAGATCTTTGTCTTTAACATTACAATAACAGTGGATGTGGCTTATGTGGTGCATACTGACTGGTGACTGCTCCACCAAAACAACACCTTCCGTGCAAAGAAATTCTGGAAATTGTTGTCTTTTATCGTCACGTGATACCACGACTGTCACATCGAAATGCTCGCTGTTGCGGTTTTGACGTAAATTCTCCTTATAGACTTTGACAAGGTTAGTTTTATCAACTAAACATACAGTCGATATCGTGGCCATTTATCTGATTTCTGTACTTGGATCATCTCATGGTCATGATAAACCGTGACTGATCCGAGGGTGATTCACTGTATCAGCGAACGCCAAAGCTTGTACTTGAGAACCGAATTTCTCATCCACCCGGTCATATATCAATAAATACAAGATGCCATATCACTTCACACTCTCTTCTCACCCACAAACAATATTATTGATTATTAATCGATATTTTCTCATGTAATCAGGCATTGAAAAAGTTCTCGGAGCTTCTACTGGAACTCTGCTTGGAGGAATTTTTACTTCGAAGATGAAACTCTCCCGACAGGGTTGTCTGAAACTGAAAATAGCGATTACTTTTCTGTCAGCTGGAATGGAAGGATTAAGTTTCATCTTTGGGTGTCCCAGGATAAAAATTAATAATATTGCCGCCTCCAACCAGCACTTTATGTGAGTATTTCTTAAAAAAATTCTGAACCAGTTTTTATTTATGCATCCTTTGACGACACAGTAAAGTAAAGTATACAAACTTAAAACCACCTCGAATATGTCTGAGAGATATTTGATTCTGTAAAGGTTTTTCACTGCAGTTTGTCGTACAGAAAAAGTCTCGCTCCAGAAAAAAGTTGTTAAAATACAATAGACAGCTGAGAGCGCTTTCTATTGAACTGATGGGCACAAATTATTTATCCTCTTCAGCACCAGATAATAAGAGAGATAACTGTGAGTCGATAAGGAAGCAAAACTGCCTTTAGAGTGAATCAGTAAATAATATCTATTAATTACTCATTGAGACTGCCAGGACGGAGCAAATGCGTGAGTAGGTACACGAGGCACGGCAAGAAAGTATACAAATACGTGACTTGAAAGACGGGACAAATTGCAGTGAAAAACCTTTAGATGTTCAAATACTTCCTACACATACTTGAAGTGTTTTTGAGTTGAAGTTAATTAATGTTTATAGAGGGATAACATTCTGACCAATATGCTTACCTCTAAGTAACTTAATGATAATAAAATTCACAGTTATTA
>NC_068983.1:1283392-1285421 GCF_001194135.2 Octopus bimaculoides | reverse complement strand
GGTTATAACCATGTAGACTTGGGATAACATTCACTCATGTACATTCGGTCAGAAGTAGAAGAAACGACCAAGTGAACTCGGAATTCAAATATATTCAATTGCTGTTCATTCCATTCTCGTCATTGCGTGTTTGCAAAGACACTTTTGTCTTTACTTTATTCCGTTAATGCAAATGTCAGGAAGTCAGGCGGAATGTGAGGTCTGATATATTGATGTCAAAGTATGACCAATGTATGGCCAATGTGGCTGACATTGTTCATATATATATCAGCCAATGTACGACTGATGTATTGACAAGTGCCAATACACTACACTGTTTTCCCAGGTTCCAGTGTTAATTCAACTTCATTCTGACATAAGAATGAAAATATTTCATGTAATTCTTAAAAAAACTAATAACGATTTAAAATTTTGGCACAAGGCCAGCAAGTTCAAGGAAGGGGAAAAATCTAATTCTATTACATTGAGACAAATGCTGAACTTGTACTTATTTTATCGACCCCGAAAAGATGGAATATAAAGTCCACATCACCGGGATTCGAACTTAGAACTTTTAGGGGAACGAAATGCCCCTAAGCATTTTGCCGGAAATACTAAAGATTCTGCCACCTCACCGCCTTCAAAAGAATTAATAACGTCAACAAATTATCATATTTAGGACATAAAACCCATATATTTTGGTTTATTACCCACAAGTATGATTAGAATATCAATAACAATAAGTAGGACATAAAATACAATATCAAAAACAAGGTCTTGTTTTATATGTTGCTAATTTCAGTTTTCCAAATGCTACTGCTAAGGAACAATGTGGAATGTCTTGTAATTGTACAGAAGAATATTTCCCTATTTGTGGCTCTGATGGCGAGAATTATTTCTCCCCTTGCACTGCTGGATGTTCTGCTGTAAACAACACCGTAAGTGTTTGCACCTGTTTCTTTCTATTCTAACTGTCCACCATCAAGAGGCTAGCTTGATAAACAATCAGATTACTCACAGAAGAATTAATAGTTCGAATCACATTACTAGCACTTGGTTTAATTTATGCCCAAACAATTTAAATCTAAACCCATCTGTCTCGTATTGATGTAAAATGATTACCACGGGTAGGTACAACAATATTGCTTTAAGCAGCATGGAACACTGTAAAACTGGTGATATTCAAATTAACTTGAAAAATTGTGTGCAACTACGTTGAACTCGTCATCTTTGTGTCCACACAGAGACAAATACAGGTAACGTTTCCTTAATTACACAATATATATATAGAATTGTAAGTTAGTAACACGACTTTGCATTGTGTTCAGGTAACCACACTATTTAGGAATATATTAGAGTAGCAGTGGCTTTTAAAATATATTTACAAAAGAGATCAATTGTCCCCTCTTCATCAATAATCAAATAGATGATCTCTTCAGGTTTACACTATCACATTATTTTTCATATTCTCCCTTTCTCTTTCCCTCTCGTTTTCTCTCTCTCCCTTTCACGTTTGCTCTCTTTATATCACATTTTTATACTTCACTTTCTCTTCAGTTGTCCCACTAATGATGAAATACATCAGATCGGAGATATACTAATGCTTAGAGCTTGCCTCATTTAATATAAGATTCTTATGCTCACATGGTAACTTTTCCCTCGTCAGTGACAATACGGTGTATATTTTTAACGAAGTGAATATTATCTTTATTTAAATTGAGAATAAACGCTGAACAACATGCACTATGATGTACAGAACAATTAAAAACAACAAAATAACTTCCACATGAGCCACAGTTCAAATGAACAATGAAACTATTGAATAAAAGACAATGAATCATTAAAGGAAACGAATATAAAAATAGTTAATAGCCTAAAAATTTAACAAAACAACTTAATGTCCCGATCAACACGAATTTGACAATAAATTCGACTTTATTCTTAGTATTGCGGTTCCTTTATTAGTGTTAAATTCCTTTTAAAAGTTTAATGTCACTCACATGCTCGCACGCACACACGCGCGCACACACACACACACACACACACACAC
>NC_068983.1:1282187-1283035 GCF_001194135.2 Octopus bimaculoides | reverse complement strand
AAAAAAACACACTTTTCTGTGTTGTTAATACGAATATTATCATTTGTGCATTTTGGTGGAGTGATTCTGTTCGGTATGATGACATATTTCTTCTCAACAAATGCAGCATTCTGGCCTAATTGCTTTCCTGATAAATTTGAAACTGTTGGGTTTTTCTTATCCCCAAATTCTTTAAGCCTCTTCGTGTATCCTATCGAGGGACCTACTCCAAGTCGTTCAGTAGTACAAGTACAGGTCTTGGTTTAGGTCAAAGATTCACTGGAATTTCTTCCCGCAAGTTCCACGATCTGTGATAGTTGACCCCAGGTTCTTTCCTCACCATGGTGTACGCAGAGTAATCTTTCCATGTTGTGTGTATTATACTGTGTGATTACTACTACGATCCTTTAAAAATACGTTGTTTCTTTGTGCTTACAAAAATGACTGATTCTTTTACCAAACTTGCATTGATGGCAGCAATTATAGGGGACAGTATTCATTATCTGGGAAAATGAACAGTCTTCTATGCCATGAAAATATAAACCGAAGAACAGAAACCTGGGAAACAACAGAAACGTTCAGAGGGTGCAAAGGGGGCAGTTACTGGGAAGCTGTTGACGTTGGACCTGCGGCTGTTAAATTGATGGCAAATTCTATAGATGTGTCACCATAGAGGCAGCCATGGCTGTGTCTATGGTGGCGGAGACACAAAGCGAGAAGCTCACTTTACAACGACATGCTTTCTTTTCAGTGTCAATGTGCGGTTCATTGTGCAAATGTTTTCTACTAAATGGCCGGACTGTCCAATTCCTTATGAGTAATTTCCGTGAAGCAAACTGTATGGAAGAACGTCGTATATATGTATATAT
>NC_068983.1:1278821-1281170 GCF_001194135.2 Octopus bimaculoides | reverse complement strand
ATATATATATATATATATATATATACATGAATGCATGCATACATACATGCACACATACATATACATGTAAATATATACCAAAGCCAGTGAGTATTTCAGAGAGAATATGATAAGACATTTCTCAACCTTCTTGCCCTCCGTAGCAGATAAGTCATTCCAGAGATATTGCTACCGATGATATTGCATACACAACGTTGACTATTATTATTCTTTCTTCGAACTCCTCTTCTTCTAGGCTTCCATCATTATATAGGTTTCACCGTCTAGCTGCACCTGAAGAGAACCTGGTGCAAGCTTTTTGGTTTTTATATAGTTGTCTGGTACATAACCGGGCAACACATCTGTTGGAGGCGAACACAGAACGTAAAAAGCCGAAACAACTCCATCCATCCTTCGCCTTGCGATGCTGTCAGATACAAAACAAAAAAAAACAAAAAACAAAAGCTATTTAACGTTTCATCAACTGTTTATGTCTTCTCTTGCAGATATATTCCTCGTGTGAATGTATTGGTCACAACGGCACGGCCTCGTCCGGTCTCTGTGATACAGACTGTCCTTACCTCTATCCATATGTCGGAGTGGACCTCTTGAAATCATTTACAGGTACCTTTTCAATTGTCCCTGGATATTTGATATTACTCAGGTAAGTCTTTGCAACTTTTGGTTCTCTGTCTTTTTATTTACTCTAACACGTTTGATGTCACCTTTAATCATCACATTTCGTAGAATTCCTTAAGAGAAAACTTCTTTAAGTGTCTGTCTCACAATGTGTTGTTGTTGTTGTTGTTGTTGTTGTTGTTGGTGGTGGTGGTGGTGGTGGTGGTGGTAGTGGTGGTGGTGGTGGTGGTGGTGCTAATATTCTTTGTCGCCTTCTCCTTTCACATATTTACATGGTTTTCTCCTACCAACTTCTGCTCCGTCCAACCCCACAACAACCACCAGTTTCTGTTTTTTTTTTCTTTTTGCTTCATAAACCAACATCTTAATGATGGAAGTTATCGCAGTCTTCATCGCCGTTAATACCATCACCAATAACAACAACATCATTGCCATCATTTCGATTATCATCCCCCCCACCACCTCCATTATCAATCATCATCATCATCATCATCATCATCACCATCATCACCATCATCACCATCATCATCATCATCATCATCATCATTATCAACATTACCATCCTCATCCTCGTCGTCATCGTCGTGGTCGTGTTAAATATTCTGACTCCAAATGTTAAATGCACCGAGCCACTCACACTCACAAACACAACAACCGTTACCAACACCACAACAACCACCACAACAACAATCACAGACAGACAGACAGACAGACATACAAATATATCTTTTTTATTAATGTTTAACACAAGCAACAGGAGTGCTAAAAGAGCGAGAGTTTTGTGCGTTGGCACTTCCTTCCTCCAGCCAGGTGTCGCACTATGCGATGCTGTGGTCATCACTATGTCTTACCACCTTCCCCTGTCCTCTGCCCCATGGACAGCTGAGAATAAAGACAATCCTGTGGCTGCGATGTCTTTCAGCCAAGACGTGGGTTGTCTGCCTCTTTTACATCTGCCGTTCACCTTGCCAGTTATGATCGTTCGCTCAAGTCCATCCCGGCGCATGACGTGACCAAAGAACCGTAGCTTCCGCTTCATGATGTTTCACCGAAGCGTCATCTCGCAACCGAGCTTTTCTAGTACCCAGTTGCTCGTCCTTCTCTCCGTCCACAACACTCTAAGGATTCTGCAGTAACACCACATTTCAAATGCGCTCACTCTTTTCTCGTCTGCCTTCCACATTGTCCACGACTCGCAGCCGTACATCACAATAGAGAAAGCGACAGCCCGAAGTAGCCTTATCTTCAGCAGTATTGACACGTCACGACTCTTCTAGATGTTCTCCATATCTTGTACAGCTTGCCCCGCTGCCGCGAGCCTTCTCCGTATCTCTGGTGTTCTTGATCCACTGGTGCTGATTGTGGATCCCAAGTACTCAAAATCATCCACTTCCTGAATCATCTCTCAGTCCACGGTGAAGTTACCTCGATCTGTCCTATACTTATCCACCACCAAGATCTTTGACTTCTTTACATTCAATAGCTCACCTTGTGCACTCATGTCTTTCACCCTGCATATCATCTGCAGCAATTCACCCTCGCTGTCAGCTATGAGGACTGTGTCATCGGCGAATCCCAGACCGCACAGCCCCTCTCCACCAATCTGGGGTCTTTTTCTACTTTAATTTCTTTCGGGATATATATATATATATATAGGTACCACTGCAGCCACATGGCTGAAACGAGTATGAGAGTATATATATATATATATATATATATATATATATATAT
>NC_068983.1:1275723-1276895 GCF_001194135.2 Octopus bimaculoides | reverse complement strand
CTGAATTGCCTCGAGTTCTGCTGTCCGTTTGACACTGTGTGGTGACCACAACTGAGAGCAATAGTCTAGGCGGCTCAGGACAAATGTCTTCCATAGAGTCAGCATGACTTTTTGATCCCTTGTTCGGAATGTCCTCAGTATCCACCCCACCAGCTGTCTGCACTTTGCTGTCAACTTGACAATGTGCATGTCAAATGATGCATCACTACACATGTTGATGCCCAGGTCTCTCACGGCTTGTGGTTCTGGGATTGCAGTACCTCCAGGTCCTGTGTATGCCAGTTGGGAGGCACTTGTGGCCTTGTAGCGCAGCACTTGAAATTTTTCCGCATTGAACTGCATATTGTTTTGCTCCGCCCACTCATATATTGCATTTAGGTCATTCTGTAGGCTTACAATATCATCAGGACTCTTTATTGCCTGAGATAGTTTTGTGTCATCAGCGTAGCTAGTGACAGTGGCTCATACATATATATACATATATATATGCAGGTAGTTATATATATACGTAAATGTCGAACGATGGAAAATGAGTGCTCAACACCATATTGGTGGGTATAATATTTTTATTTGTGAATTAAGGCTATCATTGCTTTCATATTAAGATAAGTAGGAAAATATCCTTGTGTCTTAATTTTGCAAGCCGATCACATGGAGAAAGATATTCGCCTCCATTTTGGAAAAAATGGAAAGACACTAGAATATTTTCCTACTTTTCTTAACATGAAACCAATGGTAGCCTTTATTCACACACACACACACACACACACACACACACACACACGTACACACATGCATAAATATTATCATTTAAATTTTACTTGTTTCGGTCATTTGATTATGCCCATGCTGTGGCACCGCCTTCGTGAAATTTAGAGGAACGAAGTGTTCCCAGTACATATTTTTGTAAATCTTGTACTTACTCTATTCTATCGGATCTTTTTTGCCGAACCGCTATGTTATGGGAACTTATAGACAAGCGGTGGTGACGGACAAACTCAGACACAAAGACACACACAGCTTTATATATACATATTTGCTTTCAAATAGCGCAACTGAGAAACTTTCTCTCTTCATCTCTATCTTTCTCCTTTTTCTCTCAACCTTTCTCCTTTTCTCTCTCTCTCTCTCTATCTCTCTCTCTCTCTCTCTCTCTCTCTCTCTCTCTCTCT
>NC_068983.1:1273651-1275628 GCF_001194135.2 Octopus bimaculoides | reverse complement strand
TTTCTCTCTCTCTCTCTCTCTCTCTCTCTCTCTCTCTCTCTCTCTCTCTCTCTCTCTCCCTCTCGCTCTCTTTCTCTCTCTCTCTCTCTCTCTCTCTCTATCATGAAGTAAATCATCGTTTGATATCAAATCAAGTAAATAGTTATACGTTGTATTTTGCAACGAGACCAAATCTTCTTCGTTCACAATCGTATATTTTCTTAATATTAAATTACATCATACTCGTTAAATTACACTTTTATGATTTTTCTATTACATTTACTTCGCTAAATTACCCTCTTTAACAATCCTGCCTACGCTTCTCAAACATTAATTGTGGTTTTACAGCCGTCTGTTTCTTAACACTCACACACACACACACACACACACACACACACACAAACATAAATATATAAAGGAAGAGAGAAAGAGACAGTGAGAAGCCGTGTCTCTATTCATACGAAATTTGCACTATCTGCCATGTTGTTAGATTATAATAAAGCTCAATAATACATCACATGAACAGTCAAAATCATGATGACACCTTATGCAGAAGGGGTGTACGGGGTTTTAACAGACATATCGTTCGATTCCTAAAGACACTGGAACAATTTCTGTCTTTCTTCTATATTAGACCCCGTACGTACGTGAGTACGTACATACAAACATTCATACACACACACACATGCATGCATGCATACATACATACATACATACATACATACATACATACATACATACATACATACATACATACATACATGTAACACTACCTAAATACCAATCTTGACAAATTAGGCTTCTCAAAAGCAGAAAATTGAAAGCTAATTCGAAGACTATAGATCCAATTTATCACTAGAACTAAAAATCTGTAAAACTTCCCAGAAGTTTTTCATTTAAATATATATGAGCATGTCTAGATATGCGACTGATACAAACCGATAATAACGTCGACAGAACAGGGAAATATTGTGATACACAGGCATATAATGCTAAAGCATTTAACGAAAAAGAGTACGACAGTGAACTTTAAAATGGAAACCTCTCGTTATTATAATAAAAATAAACACATCATTTGCAATTATTATTTAAATATATTAAAATAATTTTACGGATATATTTAATAAGAGAATATAGAAATGTTTGGAAAATTGCAATGCGTTGCTACAAAACACTTGAAAATCAATATTTCAGGTTAAAGAGAAACAGGTGTGTGTCTGAACGCTCGATATACAAAAAATACTGATTTTAGAAAATTTTCTACATTTTATAGACAACACAGAAGGCAAAACTGAAGGTAAATTAGTTCGTCTTCATGAACGAGAACTAAGAATTACAAGTGTAAGGTTTATTCAATAACGTGTTTTGTTTGGAATGTAAATATTTAAGTAGTTACACCCATCTATCTTCTCTGCCTAGTATTACAGGGAGGGTCCTCAGGTACCTTCTCTATACAGTCTTATCAAAAACAACCATCAGTATTCTTTCTGATTTGATTCCTAGGCGTGACCATCAGAGAATATGGATATTATCCAACCATCTCGTTCTTGTTTTATTCCTAGATCTCCTGCCGGTTGGATCGGCTTGAAGAATCCGTCCTGTGATTCTTGCCTATGATGCTCTAATGACGTGTTTACGACCAGAGCTGAGACTTTTCAATGCCGTGAAGAAGCGGCTCAACCAGTTGAGACTCAATGAGATTCGAGCTACTCACTCTCCAGAGATCATTCGAGTAACCTCATTCTGGCCACCTTTAATTGCAATCGTACTCTTTCGGTCAATATACACAAATCCAATCCGAACACTAGGTGGGCACAAGGTGCAGTGTTAAAACGATTTGAAAGTGGATGCGTACGCATCAAATTACACCTGTGACGAGGAAAATATAGCATAAAATTAATGAAACAATAAAAAAAAAGAGGCTTGCAGTGGATAGAATGATTTTTGGTGGGTAATGTGGTAAAATTTGGCACTTCCACCTTGATATATATATATATA
>NC_068983.1:1272490-1273211 GCF_001194135.2 Octopus bimaculoides | reverse complement strand
ATATATATATATATATACAGCATCATAAAGTCATGGCAAGTAAAGGATGGTTAAGTAAACCTAAATAATAATATTTAGCATGACCAGAAGTGTAGAAAATATATAGCAAACACTGTTTCAATCTCGTCAAATAACGGAGGAGATGTGGTGCTGGTCAAACCTTCCTTTTGTGATTGACATTTTTGGGCAACATGAGAGAGAAATTACTTTTAAAAACAATTTTCAAACCAAAGAAACTTTACAAAACAATCGATAATCGTCTACATCTGTTGAACACAAATTTGATTTCTAGTTTTAGGAAAAAGATTAAATCAACCGAAAATATTAAAACTAAATTTCAGTGGAACTAAATGTAATTTTCGTACAATATTGTCCAGACATACAAACAGTGATCAGTAGCAGATGTTAGCAGATTGAACAAAGTGCAAGATATACGTAGAAATGTAAACAACTTAACATTCAATATTCCCGATGTTACCTGCAACATACGAGCACAATATCTATCTCTTTGTCCTCCTCATTATATATATATTTTTCTCTCTCTCTCTCTCTCCCTCTCTCTCCCTCTCTCTCTCTCTCGATATATATATATATATATATATATATATATATATATATATATATATATATGTATGAATGTATGTATGTATGTATATCAATGTAAGATCCAGGAATCAAGGTGTAGGAAGATAGTAAGCTTCGAGCAGTTCGTAGAATGTAT
>NC_068983.1:1268218-1271712 GCF_001194135.2 Octopus bimaculoides | reverse complement strand
ATATATATATATATATATATATATATATACTTGCTATTTTGTCCAAATAAAGATGGGTTCTCTCCTGTTATTTCTCCAGAAACGAATCTTCTCACAGATCGTAATAACATACTGAAACGTTGGACGGAACATTTTTAAAATGTACTCAATCTAGATTCAAATGTAGATGTCAGCTGAATCAATGATATCCCCCACCAAATGCCGGTAGTTGATTCACTTGCATTGGATCCATGTTTGGATGAAGTGGAAGTGGCTATAAAATAATGAACAAATGAAAAAACTCCAGGAAAGGATTGTATTTTCCTGGAAAACTTTCTAAATGTAACGGAAATATTTTAATAGCTAAATTGATTGAGATGTTCCAACAGGAACTGTCTCTGAACAATTTAGAGATGCGGTGTTTGTTCATCAATATAATATAAACGTAATAACAGTTATTCTGATAACTATCGTGATACATCGCTGCTCTCCAGAGAAATCCTCTCCAGAGAAATCCTCTCCAGAGAAATCCTCTCCAGAGAAATCCTCTCCAGAGAAATCCTCTCCAGAGAAATCCTCTCCAGAGAAATCCTCTCCAGAGAAATCCTCTCCAGAGTCATCTTAGAAAGAATTACCACTGATTTAATCTTCATGTAGGGTTAGGTCAGGTTGAGGGACAGTGAATATGAAATTCAGTTTGCGAGAAGTTCAGGAGAAGGCTCGGGAGTACAAAAATGACGTCTCTGTGGTATTTGCTGACCTTACAAAGCCCTTGACTCTGTATGCCGATAGTCTTTGTGGAAAGTATCAGCAAAGTTTGGGATTCATGAGAAAATACTAAATGTCATAGAGTCCCAACACAAAGATATGAAAGCATCCGTCCTCTCAAATGAAAGTCAGTCTCAGTCATTTAATGTTAAAAATGGTACAAAACAAGATTTTGTTTTAGTACCAGTATTATTTGAACTACCTTTTGCAGTAATGCTGGACTGTGCTTGTTTCTGATGTAGAAGCGGGTATGTTTCTTGAGTATAGGACAACGGGGTGGGGAGCGTCTCCAACAAAAGTGCTTCATAGTGAGACCTACAGTCGAGAATTTTCTGCGCATTATTAATGGATTTGCAACACCAGCCAGATCTTTTGGTTTAACAGCATAAAAAAACTGAGCTGTTGTATCAGTCATGTCCTTGTAACAATCTAGAAATTTTGCCCAGTGTGTTTATTTAAGTCAATGCTCTAAAAGTTGTTGATGCTTTCACATTTTTGGGTTCTACAGTAACAAGTGATGCTAAACTCGATAGGGAAGTCCGAAGTCGTATTGGAAAGGTCAGTACAACTCTTGGGAAAATTTATCATCGACTTTGGAATAACCATGGTATTTCAGTAAGAACAACAATTGATGTGCGTAAGTTAGTTATTCTAACGACTCTTTTATATGGAGCAGGGACCTGGACACCTTATCGTAGGCTCATCAGTCAGCTGGATATCTTTCATATGAGATGTCTTAGGCAAATATGCAATGTTCAGTATGGAATGATGAAGTGAAGACTAATACCATCCTGAAAATGTATGGAATATCCGATATAGAGACTTTCTTGATCAAGTTTCAGATAGGATGGTCTGAATACATCCTACACATCGATAGTGGTCGAATACCAAAACAAATCTTTTATGGTTAGCTTGAAAATTTCGCGAGGAAGTGTAGACCGGTCATTTCTACGATGAATGAAAAGATAATCTAAAATACCAGAGTGTTAGGAACGGAAATTATGAAAATCTTACGATAGGAGCATTGAGTGTTTTTTTCAGATTCAATATTTCGAAATTCAAAGGGTACAACATCAAGTGCAGTCACAGGGAAACAGGAAAATAAACCAACAGGACAACAGTCATCCCGTAAACGACCATTGTCCACATTATGATTTCTCAACTAGGTCACGTGATCTATGTACATATATATCTATACATGTATACACACACACACACATATATATGTGTGTGTGTGTGTGTATATATATATATATATATATATATATATATATATATATACATATATACATATATGCATACATGCTTATTTTCTTTGTCAAGTTATATATAAAAATGATTTAACAGGAAATCGAAGGATTACTCAATACTTCTTTGTCGAATAGATAGTTATTAAACTTTTACAAGGAAATCGACAGTGTTGGTTTCCCCGTTTTCTGTGTGTAAATGTATTATTTGCTGTTATTATTGAAAATTATAGATAACAAAGATTTTCTAATGGTGAGACTCTACTATTAGTGAACACTTTCTGTTAATAATGTCATCCATTTATAAGTTAACTGTCATTTCAGATTTCCCCTTAGTGACGTATTGAACTCGTTAAATAGTAATTAGTTTATATTTACGTCCACCTTCAGTGTGTGTGTTGAGGGACTGGAGTTAAAATAGACGTAATCCTATGAAGACCATATAACAGATTTGGTAACCTATTCAATATGCTGGATTATAATAAATGCTCAAATCAGTGACTTATGTGTATGTATGTGCGTGCGTGCGTGCGTGCGTGCGTGAGTGCATGTGCGAATGTGCTTACGTTAGTGAGCATAATCACACAACGACCGACTTCACAAATCATGTGATCATGCGAGATAATCGGATAATCAGTCTCCTAGAAATCCACATTCACACACCAACAGTAAATACAAAATGAAGATTTAAGTTGTTTTTTTATTAAAACGCATTAACATTTGCCAACAAATAAAGTATTTTCTTATTGTCTACAATCACAAACATTGTGTAGATTCATTGACTTCATAAACATCACGTTGGAGTTTCCATTTCTGAAACAAAACGAATGTTTGAATACGAATAAATGATTAATTAATGTGAATTATTAATATGAGCAACTCATTAACTTCACTCAATAATTAAACATCACTGTGGTCTATTCAGATTTGTAATAACAATCTATGAATGGTGTCGACATGGTTAACATTTTTAAAGATTGCCATATCTATTTCATCTGTTTGTTTTTCCTGCTACAATCCCATCACATGACATGTTATCTTTATATTGTCTAAATATTTCGAGTTACTGATCTTACTAGTTATCCCCCTTGCATGTAGCCAAGGTGAAAGAGAGAGAGAGAAAGAGAGAGAGAGAAAGAGAGAAAGAGAGAGACAGACAGACAGATAGAGAGAGAGAAGGTGAGATAGAGACAGTGAGAGGGAAATAGAGATAGTTTGTTAATTGCTTCGATATTCGTAGCTGATAAACATATTACAGAGTCTATAATATAGACCAAATGTTAAACAAATATGCATACAGGCGCAGGGGTGGCTGTGTGGTAAGAAACTTGCTTCCCAACCACATGGTTTTGGGTTCAGTCCCACAGTCCCACTGCGTGGCACCTTGGGCAGGTGTCTTTACTATAGCCTCGGGCCGATCAAGGCCTCGCGAGTAGATTTGTTAGGCGGAAAATGAATGAAGCCCGTCGTATATATATATATATATATATATATATATAT
>NC_068983.1:1266988-1268199 GCF_001194135.2 Octopus bimaculoides | reverse complement strand
TATATATAAAGTATTTTCTCGGTGGCACTAAAAGACGATTCTCTGACGCTAGCGATATAAACACGAATACTTATATACACCATAAGTTCCTGTGTGAGTTTCTCTAACGCTAACTATCGCAGTATTTTATGTTCTAACACAACATCCACTTTTAAGTGGGTATATATATACACGTATACACAATACATACGTATATAGATAGATAGATAGATAGATAGATAGATAGATAGATAGATAGATAGATAGATAGGTAGATAGATACATTTATAGACAGACAGACAGACAGACGGACAGACGGACGGACGGACGGACGGACGGATGGATGAATGGGTGGGTGGATGGATGACTGGATTTGTAATAAGTGATGAAGTGAGTAATTAGTGTTACATTTATTGTTTCAAAGCTTACAGTTGTTTCGATAATGTGTGGTTGACGAATCTAACATCATTTATGGAGAGATGGATGAGAATAATGGCTATGTCTATAACCCTTATTCATACATAGTGATTCATTGGTCACCCACATGTTATTGAACCAATTCTAAACCATGGAATGATGAATGTAACACGAGATACTCCATTCGTCACTGATAATTTATACTCTGCGACTGAAGTAAATATTCTGAATTTTCTGTTTGCTTGTAACTTATGCTTCCACGAAGAAATGTTCTCCTTTACAATTTCTGACACAAGTACAGCTTGTGAGAGTGCTACCTAAGGTGAAAAAATAAAAAATGGATTATCTGATTTTTTCTCACTAACAATAAATGTATGCATGTATGCTTACATGCATACATGTATGTATGTCTCCTCTGTATTTAATCATTCATTTAAATTTTTCTTCTGAAAAAGGAGCTGGCTTCTTACAAAGATACAAAGCTCCATCTTTGGAATGCAGATAACGAAAACAAAATCACATCTTAAACCGGAGAAAAGTTTTGCATAGATTGTATTTGTAAAGTGCAAATTAGGTGGTTGCTGGGTTTTTTTTTTTTTGTTTTTTTTTTGTCTGAAAATACAAGCTTATCCTGACTGACGGTTAGGCATTTATCTTTAAAACGAAGTTCTCCAGTTATTATTGGTATAAATCTAAACTTATAATCCGGATATAGAAGCTGCAGGTTTCGAAGCAGTTGTCGATAGTTATCTACTTTTTCTTGGAATTTCAATGAGATATTCACATCAGCAGGAGGACAGCTAACCTCAATGACG
>NC_068983.1:1255992-1265228 GCF_001194135.2 Octopus bimaculoides | reverse complement strand
GTTGTCCTCAGCTCTCCTGCATATTGTTGTCCTCAGCTCTCCTGCATATTGTTGTCCTCAGCTCTCCTGCATATTGTTGTCCTCAGCTCTCCTGCATATTGTTGTCCTCAGCTCTCCTGCATATTGTTGTCCTCAGCTCTCCTGTATATTGCGTCCAACTTCCGTTGCAGATGCGCAATATTTCCAGGGTTTTGAGAGACGTTTGTGTCGTCTGCATAGCTAGCAAGTGTGGCTATCTGAGGAGCAGAGGGCATGTTTGAGAGTACATGTCTGAGAGAGCTACTATAATTAGCAGTGGCCCTAAGATAGTGCTTTGTGGAACACCACTCACCATTTTTGTATCCTTTGAGGTGGCTCCATTGGCAACCACTGCTTGACTTCTATCTTTTAAAAAGTCGTGTAGTCACTCTCCAAGTTTTTCTTCTATGCTGAGAAGACGCAGTTTCTGACATATGATACCATGGTCGACTTCATCAAAGACTTTTGCAAAGTCGAGATGTATCACGTGCACATTTGAGTTGTTGAGCATCTGCTTTAACACCCAGTCGTAGTGCTGCAAGAGCTGTGTCAGGCAGCTTCTAATTGATCGAAAACCTTGCTGGGTGTCAGCGAGTCATTCTCTTCAGGGAACGCAATTACTTTCTTGCAGACTATTCGTTCCATGTCTTTGCTGGTTTTAAAATCACGCAATGTAAACAGCTCAACATTAAAATCTTTATGTGACATAATGTTTGTATATCTGTGACATGTCAGAAGCTGCAGTAGTCGTTTCAGAAGAGATTCCTTTGTAGAGGCACGGTGTTAAAAACTCAATATCCTTCAGTGCAAGACGTAGGAATCGACTTAGACGGATAGACTGGTGTTTAGGCTGGTAGGCAAGTAGATAGATAGGTAGATAGATAGATAGATAGATAGATAGATAGATAGATAGATAGATAGATAGATAGATAGATAGATGGTGTAAATTAACGAAAAAGAGAAATGAGCTCATAGTAACACACTTTTCATCACATATACTCTTAGGTACACTATTACGAGAAAAAATAATTGACGTCGTAACCAATAGTAGATCATTAGAAATGTTTATTGTGAAGGCCGACTGTGGACTTAACAACAACCAGATCACAGTTAGTTCGACCAATTGGGTATATATTTTCTGTATATTAATTACTAGCAAAGATACAGTATATCCTTTCGCAACCATGATATACTACCAAGTATATTAAAGGTTTACAGGTTGATGTTGTGTCTTACTTCTTGTGTTAGCTGTGCGATATTCGCATTTTTATGAGATAGACTATAGATTTTATTTGGTAGACTTCAGGTCATTGAAAGTGACGACGCTTCGTATACAAGTACGCCTATATAAACAATGGAATCCAAGATAGAAAAAATAGGAAATGGTTGTATATGCATATTTCAGGAGTTATTGCTATTTCGTCGTGATTTCGAAATAGTTATCTATGCACTATAACTTTTTTTCCTTTCTCTGCAGATCTGTGTTTGAAGAAGATAAAGCTATTGCTATAGGACTGATGTCCTTCTCAACATCATTTATAGGTGAGTAGTCATTTTGACTCGTTTCCTAGTCTGACATCATTTGAACAATCTATCGAAATATCATTTCGAACAACAGTCTCAACCGTCTTACTGTAAGTCTCTATACATTAAACATGTGTTAAGCACTGTAAGATTTTCTTGTTAGACTGTTTTACTCGTTAGACAGTACAACATTATATGTTACAGTGGTAGTGTTGTATAAACAAAATGTTTGGTTCGGACATATGTATGTATGTATGTATGTATGCATGTATGTATGTATGTATGTATGCATGTATGTATGTATGTATGTATGTATGTATGTATGAAATTATGAGAGATCCTACGAAAAAACCTGGGTGGTTAGCAAGAGGTATCATCTACTCCCGAAGAATAATGAAACTAAATTTCTCCAAGACTATCGGCCCATAACATGTCAATCACGTATAAAATTTTCACATCCATTCTCATAGAGAAAACATACATATTTATGGAACAGAACGATATTTTCGCCACTGAACAAAAAGGGTGCCGACAAGGCTCATATGGATACAAAGACCAACTCTTAATCAATCACATGATTTTTGAGAACTGTCATAACAAACTTAGAAATGTTAGTTCTACATGGATTGATTATAAAAAGGCCTTCGACAGCATACCACATTCGTGGATCTTGAAATCGCTGGTTATCTTCAAAATTTCTCCTGTGATTTCAAACTTCCTGAAACACGTCAGCCTAAAATACGAATCTCCATTTATAAAACTCTAATAGAATACTGACCACAAAAAAATATCAATATCAGCTGTGGCGTTTTCCAAATTGACTCACTTTCACTTTTCAATTTTTGCATAGCCCTAATACCCCTTACAAGTGAACTCAACAGAATAGAGTATGGGTATAAAATTGGCGACAACAAAATAAGTCATCTATTTTATATGGATGACATAAAACTATATGGCAAACACGATAATGAGCTTCAAGAACTACTACGTACTGTGAAAGCATTCAGTGATGACGTCGGGATGGAATTTGGTCTTGAAAACTGTGCCAAAGCCACTTTCAAGAAAGGGAAATGTAACGATTCTTTGGCACTTTCCCGTATGTACAGACCAGACCATCAGAGCTAATAAACCAGATATTGTTGTTGAATACCAAAACAGTAAAGTCTGTTTTTTGACTGACATAAGCATACCTTATGACTAAATCTCGGCAAAAGAATTTCATAAGTTCAGAAAGTATAAAGATTTGCTAATCAAAATTTAAAAATGTGGCATCTCAAGACGGTTAGAATACCAGTGATTGTAGGAGCACTTGAAATGATGAAAAAAGGAACTGGAAATTATTTGAGAATGATCCTCGGTTTACGATCCATGCAGTAAGTCTAAAAGAATGTCTGAACTGGTACGTCGCACGTACTGAGAAGGGGATTGTCGCTGTGAATTTTCTTTCCATTTTCCCCTTTATATTTTTGCTTACTTTTTTTTTCATTTTTATATTTTTTGCATTTTCTCTGTCTTTCTTCCCCCTTTTCTCTATCACATCACTTTGTAAATGAACAATCTGGTGTGTTTATTTTAATAGCCAACCAATGTATACAGTGAGATCCTCTGTCCTAGGTTTCAGGAAGATACACGGCAAGAAATGGAAACAGAATTGAAAGAAGACAATAATAATAATAATAATAATAATAATAATAATAATAATAATAATAATAATAATAATAATAATGGAATCTGTGGGAAAAGTGGGTCTCGAGGGAGGCTAGACGTGTTATGAGCACAAGCCACAGAGAGCGTCGGCGCTAGAGACTAGCAAAATCCTGCTAGAGCATAACAGACCAGATCTAGCGGTGGTGGACAAGGTGGCCCACATATGCTATACAGTTGATGTTGCATGACCCTTTGAGCCACGAATGGTCAAGAAGGAAGGCGAAAAGATAGAGAGATACAACACTCTTAAGTACGATATAATCCAGTTATGGAAAATGAAGAAGGTGAAGATAGTGCCAATTATTGTTGGGTCCTTGGGGACAGTATCAGAAGGAGGGGAATATAAAGGAAATTAGAATAGAGTCTCCAGTAGAACTGTTACAAAAGGTTTGCTTCCTTGACACAGCCAGAATAATCAGGAAAATATTAGAGAGCTGAAAAGAACGGATAGCATGGTACCGTATGTTGCATGTATTAAGTCCGCTAATAATAATAATAATAATAATAATAATAATAATAATAATAATAATAATAATAATAATAATAATAAGTAAAAATAAACTGTTAAGATGGTGAGAATTCTTCCCAGATGACAACATTAACGTTTCTTAACTTCTATTTGTCAGGTTGGATGTCCGGACCCATAGCTTTTGGTTTGCTGCTGGATTTGTCCTGCACACACTGGGCCTGGACATGCGGCGTCAGAAGTGAATGTCAATTGTATGATATTGAAGATATGAGATTAAAGATTCACGGCACGCTTTTATCAGTGCGTCTGCTTTGTGGAATTATATTAGTTGTTGCTTTAATAGTCGCGTTTTTTGAAGAAAAAAGTGGCAAAACTTGGGATAGCAACGAATCTCATCATTCGGAAATAGAACCGAAATTGTCCTCCAATACAACATCATCGAACACTGAACGGAATTTTCTGTCCGTTGAAGGAAGATTGTGTCAGGTTCCTGCCGTTAATGCCTCCCAAATCACGGATAGTACATCCGAGAATGAAGAAACAGAAAAAAATATCAACTGTAGGCCGTCTGATGTTTACCAACCGAAAAGCACTCATTTCTAACTTTTATAAATATAATAAAATCTCCAGAAAATCCAATGATGTATTTATAAACCAAGTTTTTATAGGAACGAAGATGAGAATGACACTCATCCAATTAATTAATTTGCTTTATTCCAAAACAAAGTATTGTTAATAAAGTCGTTCATATTAAGACCATTATACATTCCTCAAAGAGTCAGCTGATGGCGACATTGTAGTCTTAATGAGACTTATTTGCTGAAATCATTCTTTGTTTTGATTCTTGTTAATGTGAAACGTAAATATATTTAACATTCCATAATTATTATTGTTGTTTCATATATAAAACCTGTTATATGAGATTCGCGAAATAATAAACGTAAAGGGACAATGAAATGTACCGAATTCCTCATCCTTCTTCCAAGAATGTATTATTATTAAAGGTGAACAGAGCGGAATTAATGTAAATATTTCAATCGTTACTCCTAGCTCCACGGATAAATATCAATCTTTCTCCTTTGTTAATTCATTTGTCTATCACTGAAATGTAACTGAAAGGTAAAGTATTATGAATTATTGGCTATCATCGACCATAGTTTCGATGATAACCGAAGTTGAAACAAAAATCATTACATTGTCAGCGAAACGAGCACCAGATGTTTGGAATGGCCAAGAAATCTAGGATCATCCTTCGGACACCCGAAGCATAGAAATTCTCAAAGGCTACATACTTTCGGCCGACATATGGTATTATGACAATCAGGAAAAAAATGAGGCTGGGAGAAGATGGAGAGAAGTAGTCGACAGCATTCAGAATAATGAGGCGAAAAAGCATTAGACTTGAAAAAATAAATGCATGACGTTTCAAAACCCTCTTAAAGAGGTGACCATGTTCTGGAAACCTGGGCCTCACGACAGTCTGAACTGGTATCTAAAATTTTATAAAAAGACTAAACAAGATGAAACAAAAAGGAGGGAAAAGTTGCAGTGTCTGAAGAGCGGATTATATTGTGGTAAGATTATAAAAGGAAGCCTCTCACTTCTCTGTGAGTTGGTGATCTCTGGTTGTAATTGTTTTCAGCAACATAGTTTTGACTTCTGTTAATATACAACGTTCTAACGACGTGTGTGTATAAAATATCGAACACATACAAAAGGTATGATATATGTATATATACAGATTTCCAATTTGTAACTACTTTTGTAACACGCTTTCTGTATTTTCTTGAACATTGTGGTAAATAAAAGTGAATATTATTATTATTGCCTGTGTTACTGCTGTTGCCGTTGTTGTTTTTGTTGTTTGCTTTTGACACCCTGATATATTTAAAAACTTCCTTAGCGAATTGTTCGTGTTCCAGCTTCAACTGAAGAAATTCATTTTCTGTATTTGGATATTATTTCAAACATGAACCAAACTAAACATTTTGGAAGGCATTTTCCAAAGTCATAAGGCTTACTTGTTCAACTCAAAGAAAATTTAGTCCAGGTCTTGCAAATACGGAAAGTTACCCTCGGGTGATGGAGCTCGTATGACATAATATATGTTACCTTGAAAACAGATAATTGAATTAATTCTGACAGTTTCCTACATTAAAAGTAGTCCCATAATATTTGGTTTAAAGGAACACAGATTGCCGTCCGGTGTATTCGTCGGTCCTTATATGGTACAATATTGGCGGGTATTCAGTGTCAATAGCTTGAGGATATTGTGCGACAAATGTGTCTATAATAACACCGAACGCTACACAAGTTTTCATAACCACGCGAGATCATAAAACAACGCTAGTGTTCTATCGTGAAGTGAGTGAATGTTATCAAGAACAGTATGGAAGACAGAAACCCAGCTGCAGCACATGGATAAATAATGAAACAGGGCAACAAATTCCAGATGGAGGAAATGAAGATACACAATTACATTTCAACAGCTTAACAGCTGAATATTAAATATGACTTAGTAATAGTCGTTCTGTGACACAGCTTCTGGTTCGTGTTTATACCACTTACCAGTTATTCCGAAGTCACACACTCAGATAACATCTCAATGCAGTCTTTTTATTACATAGTCATGTCTACGCCTATACTTTCTTTCTGTTTGATACTGTCGTCTGCTTTATTTTCTGTTGTGAAAATGTTTAGAGTCAAAAGTTTTCCGAGTCATAGTAATCTCAGCATTCATTGGAAATGTCGGGTTAGACCTGGCCTCAGTTCTTCGATATCTCCTGGGGATATTTTCATTGCTCGTTTAATGGTTCTGTTCTGAGAATCGACTTCCCTTTGGACATCATTTAATAAAGTTAGACCATGTTGTACATGCATACAAAAGGAATAAATACGCGCGCGCGCTCACACACACACATACATACTCATGTAGGAATGCAGATATATGCAGATGTGTAATTTTGTATGTATATATAGATGTGTGGATGTGTGTGCATGAATGGATGCGTATACATATATATATGTATATATATATATATATATATATATATATATATATATATATATATATACATATCGACCGACTAATTGGTACATTACAAATGCGATCTGTCAGTGGAACAGTAAGAATACGCAAGGCTTTTCTCAATTTCGAAATGTGAATTTGTCTGTGTTAACTACATTCAAAAGATGGAGCCTTTTATCTTTGTTGGAAACCGGCTCCCTCCTCATTGAAAGATTTATAATAGTTAACAAATAGAAGAAACATATACAATACATACATACATACATGAATACATACATACATACATACATACATACATACAGATATACATACATACATACATACATACATACATACATACATACATACATAAATACATACATACATACATAAATACATACATACATACAGATATACATACATACATACATGCATACATATATACATACATACATGCATACATGCATACATACATACATACATAAATACATACATACATACATACATAAATACATACATACATACATACATACATAAATACATACATACATGCATACATACATACATACATATATACATACATACATGCATACATGCATACATGCATATATATTTTCTTGTTCCGTCTTCCCTTCTATTGGACTCTCCTGTATTTCTGAATTTCTGAAGAAGAGCGTCTGCTCGAAACGTTAACTGTTCTTTCTTTCCTTTGCTGACAATCTGATAATACATTACTTGTACCACATCCTCACACTGTTGTTTTTCATGTTTGTTCTTCTTTGTTTCGATTCACTATACATATATGTGTGTGTGTGTGTGTGTGTGTGTGTGTGTGTGTGTGTGTGTGTGCGCGCGCGGTAAGTAGCTTGCTTACTAGTCACATGGTTCCAGGTTCAGTCCCACTGCGTAGCAACTTGGGCAAGTGTCTTCTACTAAAGCCTCGCACCGACAGAAGCCTTCTGAGTGCATTTGGTGGACGGAAACTGAAAGAAGACCGTAAAAAAAAGCAGGTCATTCGTGACCTTCTTTCCTAGTCATTTTTTTCATAACATGTGTCTTACATTTAAGACAATCTACAAAAACAATTTCTAGTTTTCTGATTAAGCTCAACCTATTTCCGGCTCCTAAACACATAAGCTCTCTCTCTCTCTCTCTGTTGTCTGTCGCTCAGGCACATCTTGGTCCGCCGTCATCTGTGCAGAAACCGAATTTTTTGCAAATCTCTGCTCCCTACCTCAAGTTGATCTATTTCCTATTCGCATTCCTGTCCATGCTCATACACCTGAGCATTCGCCAGAATCCCAGAATTTACTAAGCAGAAATATTACTATCGATTCCGATTATAGCTTAGACCAATATGGTGGAAATCCATGAAAGTTATGCAACTGTTTTATCATTTTACAGAGATCAAGTTAATTTTGAGTTGTAGTTTACTGCCATTATAAAAACAAAAATATTTACGCAAGGGAAAGAACTTAGGTGTTCTAAATTAGTTCTCTCCCTTCGAAACATTGCAATTTAATCAAAGGCAAGAATGACGAAATTCTTCACCTCAAAATACATAACTTTGCACCAAAAACTAAAACCAGTAAAATTTTATATACCACCAACTGCTCTCTACGGGGCAAAACTGGGACAAGTACGCAGCAAAGGAAATGAAGGAAAATGTTTCTGACATGAAGATCGTTTGCATATTAAGGAGAATAAGCAATAAGGACAGGCTAAGAAACGTTGCAATACTTGAAAAGGTGAAAGCCCCAAAAGGTGAAAGTCCCAAAATAGCTGTTGTCCACAAACTTATACTTTGGACATCGAAAGTGCAATGAGTTATTCAACAATTCGGTTGAAGGACAGTTCAGTTGAAGTTTTGAAGAGAAGCGAACGAGTGAACGTCACAGGTTGAGTTGGTGTGTTAGTTCAATTGTCGATGTATATACCTAAGTGTGTGTGTCTATTCACCAAAAGAATCTCAGATGGATAATCTTTGGAATGTCTTGCAAATCTCCACAGACTGAATAGAGAGAATCCGTGTCAGTTTCTTTTGAATGAGCTTCTATGATATTTACTGCTTCTCCTCTCGAGTCTCTGCATACTGCTGCCTGGTTCCGGTTAAAGTGATTGCTTGTATGTATGTATGTATTTATGTATGTATGTATGTATATATATGTTATCAATCAGTTTCATTTCTGTATTTCTTGTCCATAGAGAAAGAGCCGGACTCTAACATAGGTTCAAGGCTCCTTCATTAGAACTTTTATCAACATCATCTAGGTATTTGTGCATATGTGTGTGTGTGCAGTATTTGGTGTTAGTGTATGCGCAGATTTGTATGTTTGTTTTATGGATGCGTTTTTATGTCTTTATGTATTTATGTGCTAAATTTTTGGAAAGTTTTACATATCTTTATAGTTCCATTGATGGCTTGAATCTGTAGTCTTCTAATCAGCCTTTTTCTTTCAGGTTTTGAGAACCCTAATTTTTCCAGGTTTTTGTTGAGGCAGTTCGTTACAT
>NC_068983.1:1249189-1255397 GCF_001194135.2 Octopus bimaculoides | reverse complement strand
CGATACTGATTCCACAGAGTCTGCATCGATTATTACATTGTGGCGCTTTGCCCGCCTCTCTGTCCCGTTTGTTTATTAGGAATTTAGTTGCTATTTCTTGTTCTTGAATAGCAAAGGCATACCCTTCAAAGTGAGAGTTGGTGACCCGATTGTTTGTCCACGATAGACTGCTCTGGTTGTCAATGTTGTTATCACCCTGGAGCTTTTTGTTAACGTATCCATGCATGGTCTTCTGCTGGAATGCATTCATCCTCTCCTCTGATGTTATGTTACGGTAGAATCTTGCAATTTCTTTGGGTAAGAGTTCAAGGTTGTATGTATGTATGTATGTATGTATGTATGTATGTATGTATGTATATATGTATGTATGTATGTATGTATATATGTATGTATGTATGTATGTATGTATGTATGTGTGTACGCATGTTTTTTTTTTCGAATGTATGTATATTTGTACGTATTTCCTAAGTCGATCATTAGTATTTTACGGTGACTTACAATGTAAATTGATTTCTGTTCTCTCTCTAAGAGTTGGAGTGTTTCAATATTCAGTAGGTTTTCACGATGCTCAGACGAGATGGCCATCTAACAAAACTCTTTTGAGAGTCACATGTTTGGTCTTCAAAGAGTGCCTTTTCCAACCACTCCTGTGCATTTTATACCTTGAGCGTTTGTGGACGCTAAAAGCCTTGAAAGCGTCACAACGCGAAATGAATATGCTAAGAAGCTCTTCCTAAAAGATCCAGAAAGGATGTATTTATCACCTCAGTAATTTAATCAACCCTGACTGTCACCCTCTTCCTTATTTTCATTTGGCTTTATAGTGAAGGAACGTGTTTCGCTTGTCTCCATATCAAATTTCTACCAACAAACATTAAAAGAAACGTTCGGTTTACCATGAGTAAAGATGCGCAGTTATGTACTGATCTCGCTGTCTTTGACATGATTCCTAGACAGGGAACAAATGTGCTTCCTTGCCATCAGTTGATTCTTTGGTGAGGCTGCAGTTTTGGGTCAAGCGAATGCTATAATGGGTCGTCTAAACTTTGGAATATTGTCAGGCATTTACAGTTCTCTATTGGCTGGGTTATGTGACTGGTGGAATAGCATTGTGTAAACGCTAACACTTAGGCAAGTGCCCGTGGTGACATTGTACAGAGACAGAGATCAACAGAAATGTTTGTTTGGGGTTACTTTCAGTCCGAGGACTATAAGAAACTCCCAGAAACCTCTGACAGTAATACTGAGAGACATTACTAATTTGAGATGCAGTTTACAAGCATACAGTTTCAGTAAGTCACGTCTGCTCGAGGTGCCCTCACTGCGGCGAAACCGTCCGTTATGCACTCGCTCAGAGTCACGCCAGTGTTCGATTATGAAGTTATGTAGAACAGATATTGCAACATGCAGTAAGTTTCGTCCAGCAGGAGGGATAGTTCAGCAGGAAGGACAGTTCACCAGCAAGGAGAGCCCACCAGCAGGAAAAGCCCACCAGCAAGGAGTGCTCCCCAGCAAGGAGAGTTCACCAAGAAAGACAGCCCACCGGGAAGAAGAGCCCATCAGGAATGACAGTCCAACAAGAAGGACAGCCTACAAGGAAGGACAATTCACCAAGAAGCATAGTATCAGAAAGGAACGCTTATTAGACACGATGAGTCATCCTAGACGTAACTCCATCAAAAAGTGGAGGTTACATCGGGGAAGATCGTATGAGGAAAAGATTGAAGGGCAAATGGCAGACTATCTTTTATTAACGTCTTCAAGTACCACGTGAGGTGGGGAGTACGATGAATGGAGAGGTGATATTCTTATGTAAATTTGTTGGAAAGTAGATCGGAGAAGTGAGTGGGGGCCTGGTTGAATTGTTTTCATTTAAGTTCAACCTTTTATGTTGCATCTCGTTGGGTATTAAATATTTATACTCAACAGAATAAACATGGATTTTTTAAACAAATAGATTTATCAAGTCTTATCTAATTATTTAATAATGTAAATGTTACGCAATTAATAACATACTTATTACGTAATTATACTGTATGCAACTATTACGTAACCAAATATCCCAAACTGTTGCGCAATTGCATAGTAAATATTCCCAGAAGGTGTTCTATATTAGCTCTCCTCTAATAAAGCATCATCATCATCAACGTAATATAGAAACATGGACAACTCTGAAAATTTCGTGGCTGCCGTTGCACAGTTGGCTGGATATATAAATGATTATTTTGATTATATTCGAAGTAGAAGAATTTTACCTTCTGTTGCTCCCGGGTTCCTGAGACATTTAATACCAGAAAAAGCCCCACAAAATCCAGATAAATGGGAAGATGTTTTTCAAGATATTGAAAGAATAATTATGCCAGGCGTAAGTTTTCGATAATCAAAAATGGATTTCATTGAGTAATAACGGTCGTATGACAGTTTTATTTCTTTAAGATGCTGCTGGAGTTTAATTCAACTCTTACGTCATCTCATATGTAAACACTGTCACTCCATCGGTTACAACGACAAGTGTTCTAGTTGATCCGATCCACAAAACACGCGTTCCCTTAACGTAGTTCTCAGGGAGATTCAGCATGACACAAAGTTTGACAAGATTGCCCCTTTGAAATCCAGATACTTCTCATTTTTGCCAACAGAGTGGACTGGAGCAACGTGAAATAAAGTGTCTTGCTCAAGGACACAACACACCGCCACATATCTCACGAGCTTAAAATATTGAGCAGCCGAATACCTCAACCGCTTAGCCATGAGACTTCACTAATATAAAACACTGGAAATGTTTTGGTTGTGGGGCAACTGCACCTGTACAATTCACATGGCCATGTTTCTTTCTGCTGTTCAAGAGGCAAATGATTCCTTTAATAAGATTTCTAATGTCACATTCCTTTCATAGTACGACAAACATTGTAAATTGTTGGCTTTACACGAACATTCATTAATAATTAAAAATTATAATAAATAATAATTGCATTAATAATGAGTAAGAATTATAATTGAATAATGATTATCAGGGGATAATCATCGCGAGTTACATTTGTCGTTGGGGGTGGGGTGTGAATTATCCGGGGGTAGTTTTCTGCCGGGGTTAAGAGATATTTATTTCAAGGATGTTTACCGAACATACACCTGAACATTGATGGGCAACCATTTCGAAGCCATCTCACTTCAATTTCCGGTCCTAACGCGTAATTATCTTTTCTGTAATTGTTGATTATTTAACTAAACAGTTGATCTGTTGCGCTTCACAACAGAAATATATTTATTTCTTTATTGCCCACAGGGAGCTAAACATAAAGGGGACAAACAAGGACAAAGGGATTAAGTCGCTCTAGTCGCTACCAGTGCGTAACTGGTACTTATTTAATCAACCCCGAAAGGACGAAAGTAAAGTCGACCTCGGCAGAATTTGAACTCAGAACGTACAACAGAAATATATTGATAGAAATTTATCTTCAAGCTGGAGAAAGGAAACAGAAAGCATAGCTGCAATTGTTGAAGATTATCATATATAGAGTGGAGATAATTTCAAAGGAATTACGAGTTTATTTCCCTTTTAGATTTACATGTATTTAGAAAGGAAAGCTTTTGGTTATGTTTTTCTTTCTAGCTCCCTGTCCACCCCACAGATGTATTTCCCACACAAGAATAGACACACACACACACACACACACACACACTCCCCCATCTCTCTCTCTCTCTCTCTCTCTCTCTCTCTCTCTCTCTCCCTCACTTATAGAAATTGACATACATTCTATCACAACATTTTGTTTCTTTCTGTATATTTTTTCACGTATACAGTTAGTCAACAAATATTTTTAATATTTTTTTTTGTGTAAGTCTGATAATTTATAAAGGAAAAGGAAATTTCTCCCTTTCATGTGCTTACCAATATTATCAAATCTACCACTTCCTAATTCTTCAAATAACTCTTATCCAACAGGTCTGTCACTGGCAACATCCAAATTTTGGTGTTTATTTCCCAGCACGAACTTCTTACGCTGCAATTCTGGCGGAGATGTTGTCAGATACTTTGGTGAATGTGGTAATTTCGTGGGTAAGTCATATTCCTTCACTTTTGTATTTCCTGCAAAGAAATAGAAATGCACTGGAATTCGTTTAGGCATAACTGGTTTCTCAGATTTGTCTGATTTTCAAAAGGTGATATAGGTAGACGTGCAACTATACTGCAACCGTCTTGCATCTGATTTGAATTCAAAAATTGTCTTGTTTTTATAGAGAGAACATAGCTCAATAATGGTTCTAATAATTAGATGAATAAAGGAGTCGAAGGGAAATTAGATGTAACATATAATAATATTATACAAATTGGAGATGAAAGGTGTAAATATCATTTAGAGATGAGTAGAAAACCACCCGGAGGACGGTGTTTCAGCAGGTGTTACAAACAGATTAACTGTGGCGTTATATTTCAGAAATCCTCTCCTGCAGCCACTGAATTGGAAGTCATTGTTTTAGACTGGTTGGCAAAGGCTATAAAACTGCCAGAAATATTCTTGTCCACTTCTGAAGGAAGTGGTGGAGGTGTAATCCAGGTAAGTCACTGCCATCCATTCACAAACATATATCTTTTTTATATAACATTGTCTCAAACCAATTATTTGTATAAAGCGTATGCTATTATGATTATGAAACAATTTTTAACAGAAAAGAATGTTTAACTGAACTAATCTGGTGTTGTACAATATTTGTTATTAGAGTTCAACCACTGAAAATATTTTAATAAGTCTCTTCACTGCCAGAACGATTGCTATACAGAAAATAGAGAAAGGACATGCCGGTATGAAGGATGGAGTGGCTGTTTCAAAACTAATTGCTTATAAATCACCAGACGTAAGTATAGTGACATATGGTAAATAAACTCTAAGGAGTATACATAATTTCCATGTAATTATATATATATATAAGAAGGATTATGCTTAGACAGTTATTTTATAATCACTACACAAGGTTCCATAAAACACGTATATATAAATGTGTGTGTGTGTGTGTGTGTGTAGATACATAGGTAGATTGATTGATAGATTAGACAGATAATTAGATTGAGAGAGAGAGACACAGAGAGAGAGAGACAGAGAGAGACAGAGACAGAGACAGATAGACAGAGACAGAGAGACAGAGAGACAGAGACAGACAGAGAGAGACAGAGACAGAGACAGAGACAGACAGAGAGAGACAGAGAGAGAGAGACATAGAGAGACAGAGAGACAGAGACAGAGAGAGAGACAGAGACAGAGAGAGACAGAGACAGAGAGAGAGACAGAGAGAGAGACAGAGAGAGACGGAGACAGAGACAGAGAGAGAGAGACAGAGAGAGAGAGACAAAGAGAGAGAGAGACAGAGACAGAGACAGAGACAGAGACAGAGAGAGAAACAGAGACAGAGAGAGAGAGAGAGATACAGAGAGAGACAGAGAGAGAGATAATAAGAAGAATGAAGAATTTGAACATTTAAACTTTATATTTCTTACCATTTAAATGGAAATAGTTTGAATCTTCAAATTTTCCATTCACCGGGCAACTAATATCATATTTCACGCTCTGAGTAGCCAAGAAATAAACTGTAAGATCGGGTAGGAGCAAAAGGAAATGTGGGGGGGGGGGAGTGGCGTTGATAACCACGTAGAGGACATGTCCTCTTGGGGCCAAAAAATCACATTAGACTCCACTCGAACGGACAGCCATGTTAAAGTGGCTACGAATATCACTTATATACATATATCTATATATATATAATCAAAATAAGCAACATGATATCAAGAGGTGATGCAGTACGACCATTGCAAGCTGGTCCATTTAATTGAACAATGAAATCATTACATCAATTTCAATGCGGGGCTATCCTCAGCTGCATAACTATGTAGAATCTTTTCATCAGATGGACACATTAATATAATTTTACTCAAATTCTCTAATAGAGCAAGAAGAGGGAGAAAGTCCATGTTGCTACTAATGTAACTCAGAATATACTACACTTCTAAGTAATGTAAATGATTGTAAATGATTGCGGTTCAATCTTTTTTATCAACTACCAATCTTTTTTATCAACTACCAAGTGTCCAACTGATTAAAAAATTCTATTTCTTTATGCAGCTGAGGATAGCCCTGCATTTAAACTGATGTTATGATTGCATTGTTCAGTTTAATGGAGCCGCTTGACACGGTCGTATTGCATCGCCTCTTTATAT
>NC_068983.1:1234053-1248332 GCF_001194135.2 Octopus bimaculoides | reverse complement strand
ATATATATATATATAAATGTATACATACATATCTACATACACACATACGCACATATACATGGATACATGCATGTTAGAGTTCTTTATTCTGTGTGCATTAATTGGGTTTATATTTTCAGTCTCACTCATCAGTTGAGAAAGCTTTTCATATTGCGCTGGTTAAATACAGAGATATAGAGTTGGACGAGAAACGAGTAATGCGTGGGGAACAAATGAGAAAAGCCTTTGAAGAGGACACAGCGAAAGGTTTAACTCCTTTTTTTGTAAGTTTTGAAAATGATTCCAATGAATTTGGTGTTGATTGACAAATAATATATTTAAGGATATGTGATAACACTTTCTAAATTCGCACACAGGATCTGGTATCTTACTAGTATCAGCACACACACACACACACACACACACGCACACACACACACACGCACACAGACACATGCACAGGCACATACACACGTGCACCCCCCTCCCACGTACGCACACATACATAGACACGCGTACACCCCCACGCACACACACAGAGACACACACAGACACACAGGCATACGCACACACACAGAGACACACACGCACACGCACACCCATACGCACACACGCACGCACACACACACACACAAACTGACACATATTCGGAGTGTTATGTGCTATACCCAATAGATCTGCTTTCAAAGTGCGGCTCAAGTTGAATGTAGAATATTTATTCAGCGTGGCGGTAAGTAGCTTTCTTACCAACCACATGGTTCCGGGTTCAGTCCCACACCGTGGCATCTTGGGCAAGTGTCTTCTACTATAGCCTCTGGCCGACCAAAACCTTGTGAGTGGATCTGGTAGACGGAAACTGAAAGAAGCCCGTCGTATATATGTATATATGTGTGTGTGTTTGTGTGTCTGTGTTTGTCCCCCTAGCATTGCCTGACAACCGATGCTGGTGTGCTTATGTCCCCGTTACTTAACGGTTCTGCAAAAGTGACCGATAGAATAAGTACTAGGCTTACAAAGAATAAGTCCCGGGGTCGATTTGCTCGACTAAAGGCGGTGCTCCAGCATGGCCACAGTCAAATGACTGAAACAAGAAAAAGAGAGAGTAACCATTTACTCGTGTTTGGTTGTATCTTTGAGAGAATTATACACATATTGTTTCAATCCGTTGCCGAATTGGTACAACACAAATTAGGTGCCTCCATATTCTTAGGCGAGGGATGCTATTTACCAGAAAACACTGCAAACTTGCTCTCAAGTTTGCTTAAAAACGGACAAACGACAGTCTCGATGCTCAACATGTGATCTTTGAAACGAATTATACCTACAGTTCAAGGGAGATAACTCACATAGTAATTATACATGCAACTCAAGGGAAATAACTAACATAGTAACTCAACGAAAGTTACTTCCCTTAGACTAATAACTTTAGTCTACCTGGTCACCGAAAATGAAAATCTAATAAATTTTATTGAGGACAATGTTGTCGAAAGTTTCTGTCTCCACTTCGTTGAGATGATCAGGTTTATGTATGGTGAAGTAAAAGACGTTTAAATTGTCATGATCTGAATCTTTGTACTATTCTGATTTCAAATTTTAGCACAATGCCAGCAAGGTCGGGCGAGACCGCAAGTCGATTACATCGACGCCAGTGTGTAACTGGTAATTATTTTATACACCCCCAAAATGATGAAAGAGAAAGTCGACCTCAGCGGAGTTTAAACTCAGAACGTACAGCCGGACTAAATGCTGCTTAGCATTTTTCCAGGAATACTAACTACTTTGCCAGCTTACAAGTGGTAAATGTTGTGTAGACTATACCTCAAATCTTTGCAAACCACTGTGGAACGAAGCCATATATTAGTGATGTTCTAACACATATTAGGATGATAAAATGTTTCTAAAATAGCACTTCTTCCGTTACTACGATGGGTGTTCCAGTTGATCCGATCAACGGAACTGGCCTCTCGCAAAACGCATATGCATGTAACTTAGCACTGCACAGACATGCGTACACTGAACGTGGCTCTGACGGAGATTCAGCGTGACACAGAATGTGAAATGGTTTGAGAGGAGCAGCTAAAATAAAGCATCTTGCTCAGCAGCACAACACCGCCGCAATCCAACTCACAACCTTTTATGGCTGTGAGCTGAGCACTGTAACAGCTAATCCAGGTTCTTAGTGAGCCGAGCACCGTAACCGCTTATCCATGCACCTTCACAGTGTTCGTAGTATCCAGGCCCATTCACTTAACCGATGATCCATGCACCGTCACGGTGTACGTTATATTCAGTCAAACAATTTATTAAAAAAAAAATTTTAAAAAACAGAAAAGTGATAAGAATTTTCTAATTTTTCAGATTTGTGCAACTTTGGGTACAGTTTCTGTGTGTGCATTTGATAACATTGACGAACTTGGTGAAGTTTGTAAGTTGCTTTAATTACGTATATATTTAATCTTTATATTACTTGGTAGCTATAACTTGTTCGTCTTTACAGCTATATTCTCTAGTAATTTTACTCTTTTATATTCTTAATATTAATATTTCGCTGAGGACATTATGGTTATTAGCCACCCACAGCCAACATACCCCTTAGGCATGACGGGCATAAAAACGTACTGTCAATTCTATCTAACGCCCTTATATTATAGTTTCTAAAGCAAGGTTATAAACACATTGTATTATTTCACAATGCAATCCTTGTATGTTCAAATTAAACATAAGAGATCCTCTACAATAGAAAATTATTATAGGAGTCTATTTATTCTCCTAATCATTTGTAGTGTTTCTGTTCATAGTTTTTCTTAAATTCCTACAGCATGAATGTTCATAACATGGCAACGTATTATTTACATTATTTACATTTGACAGATATGTGTCCTCATCTTGTTTGTTGTTAGCTCAACGTTTCGATTGATATACTCTCCAGCCTTCATCAGGTACCTGCGCTCTTAACCACTACGCCATAAGCCCTAAAATTCACTCCATAATTGCCCACGGGCATATGGCATAGTGGTTAAGAGTGCGGGCTACTAAACCCAAGATTCCGAATTCGATTTCGGTCAGTGACCTGAATAATAATAATAATAATAATAATATCGAAAAATACCTTAAGTTCTAAAGTTCCAGGTTAATAACAAAGAAGATGAGGACAAATATCCGTCAAATGTAAATAATGTAAATAATGTACATAATTCCTCATCTCTTAAAAACAGAACTGTATAACAACGCATTCTTTTTCAGGCCGGGAACACAGAATATGGTTGCATGTCGACGCATCATTTGCAGGAAATGCTTTAATATGTCCCGAATATAATTATCTAATGAACGGCGTAGAAGTAAGTTAGAAGCAAAAATTACTAAATTTCACTCAGTTTATCTGTTTGTGCGAACCATTATTTTAGGTTTTGCACAAGTATGCTATAGATGCAACTTTGAACTGTTGGGTAACGGAACCGATTTCCCAGATAAAACAGATCAATTTGCGCGGCCTTCTTACAAGTTGTCTACCACCATGCTTGTACACTTCTATGGGAATACTGTCTTGTCCACGAGCTTTACCAATGGAAAGCTTTTTAATAGCAAGACTTAGCTTTTCCAAGGAAAGATATTCCCCAAGTTCCTCAATTATAGATCTCTGGGGGATGGATGGCAACTTAGTGTCGATTTAGCGGCAAATCCAACACCAAGAACTCTTGGCTCATCTGCCGGCTTTCCGCACGCAAAAAGAAAAGAATTATTTATAACCGTTCCCAACCTTTTCTAATTCTCCAGGATCCCCAAGTTTGATATAACTAAGAGCAGGAATATCAATATTATACGAGTCGATGACTTTTGTGATTAGAGATGTTTTTCGTTCTAGATTTTCTTTGCCCTCTTGTAAAGTTCTCACTTTCCAACAATTAAAGATTAACATATTTCTTTGATTCTCTTATCTTTATCTCGACTGCAATAAACTGGATGGCTAAGCATCTGCTGTTAATGCCAAGATGATTGAAGGGCTCCTTTTCTTACCTCGCCTCCGGTATCGAAGAAGCAGTGTTACACCTAAATAGGGCTGCTCGCCGCACAAAAGTGCATGTGAGACTTGTAGCAGCCTACTCTGAGCCGACTGTGTGTGACTATGGCTAGAAACTTCCAGCAACACACTTTGTCTGTTCTTGTCGCCATAGCACTTTCAACACACCTTCAAAACTACATCCACGAGCAATTTTATTTAAGTAGTATGCGACTGTCTCACTCGTCACACACACACACTCTCTCTCTCTTGTCAAACAGTCTTTACCCTAGTGCATGTTAAGACCACATGGAGAAAAGGCTGTCTGTAGGCAAATTGTAGCAGAAGAACCTATGTAATGATATGTAGAATCCCCTGCAATTACTGTACATTGATAAACTAGATTATTTCTTAAACACTGATTTACCGATCCGAATGACACAAAAGTTTGTTTTCGAAATTTCAGGGGCGTTTATTTGCTCTTATGTAGGACTTATGTTTCAAGAAATTAGTACCAACTCTCCTCTTAGTTGTCAAACAGGATTACTCGCAATATTATAATCAATATTATTAGTTAAATGTAGCCTCGGTTTCACTGTACAATACCGATAATTTAAAATGCCTCGAGGAAATGTACATAATCACTTCGAAATTAAAATTATTAAATTTTAGAACCATATTTACTTTGAAATGTCCTCAAAAATATAGAAAAACATTTAGATATTTCAATAATAAACAGCACCTTCATTGTAATTGCCTTTCCTGCAATTTAGTAAGCATAACTTCTCTATTAAAAAAAATAAACAGATAACTAAATGTACAGATGTAACATTTCTATGTTTAGTTTTTATTCTCTCGTCAACTTGTTACGTCATCTTAGGCTTAAATACTAAAATGGCTTTCCTTAGTATATAATATTTCTTCCTAACACTCTTTTTGCTTGCGTTCATATATTATAGCGATTATAATTTGCTTTGAATTCAAACTGTTATGGGTACTTTGGTAAATTTGTGGTGTTCTTTTATTTTTTAACTTGTTTCAGTCATTTGACTGCGGCTATGCTGAAGCACCGCATTGAATTTTACAATCGATCCAACCTAGTTCGATTTGTATTTTGTATTTTCTCTATATCTTATGCAATAGAAATTATATTTGATCCTGTATGATGTAATCTTCATAGAAAAATGTGATATCTATACTTTGTTGGCGTTATATACTTTGGATTTCTGGATGCACACACACACACACATGTAGCATTCAATAAAAGGACCACCAGCAACGCGATTTGTTTCCCGGGCAACGCCGAGTATTCTAATACATGTTAACACAGTAAGCATTCGTTGATTTGAATATAGTTTATATATGATACTAGTTTTCAGAGTGTCACATAACTGCATTAAATCAGGAGAATTCGATAAATAGTTTGACAAATAATGTGATTAATTTGAATTTTAAATATATGTAAAAGTGAAATACAGTAAAGATTTTTAATGGCACACATCCTTATTTTTCCAATCGCCAATGAGGCTGAACGTAAACAATGAGATACATCGTTTTCAGTGTATTAGGCCTAGTTTAAGATTAACTGTGGTGCAACGTGTCATGTTAAATTTGATATTTTCAAATAATTTTTGAAGGATCATCAGTTTTCACATTCCGTCTTTTTATTTATATCTTGCAGTATGCAGATTCATTTTCTATGAATCCCCATAAATGGTTACATATACCCACAAGCTGTTCAATAATCTGGTAAGCAATACTTCTTCAGTCGAAATTAAAGAGGCTTTTATAATCGAAAGATGGTTTTCGAGATGATAATTTAATATATTGAAACAGAAAAGCACTAATTTAGTTATGTTTTATGCATTTCACTTAATAAATTGGCTTTAAAATTAAGTTTTAAACATTTACACATCTATGAGTACGCATGAAGCAGATATAATAATAAAGAAGATGAAATATTTTCTGTATATTGCATGGTTACAACAGTGGTAGAAATTAAAATTGCATGAACGTTAGCTGAATCATACTTGTCAAAATTATATTGAAATAGCGTTTTGTCCCAAAATAATAATTTATTTAAATCAGTGTGTGCGCCGTCTTTCAGTGTGATTTCTTTTCTGTATTGTTTCTGATGAAGTAGCGAGCTGGACGGAGCTACTCATCTTCTTTCCTCCTCCGTAATGTGTGCTCATCTGCTAACCCAGATAAAACTTTGTTCAGATGTTCTTTGAAGACCGCCATATCTACACTTTGTAAATCTCTGAAATTGTTTGGCAGAATGTTGAATAGTCGTGGACCCTTGAAATCCAGACTGTTACGATATTGAGTCCTTATTTAAAATGGTGGAGACGCAATCTTTGTTACTATGCAGTATCGTTCCGTCCGGTATCTGATATAGCTTTCAATTTCAAGGCTCATCCATATGTATGTCATTGTATATCTTTCATGCCTTCTTCCTAATGAGTGGCTCATCTGTTTCAGCTAGTCAATATTTTTTGTGTTATGGCATTGGATTGTCTCGAGTTCCACCACTAGTTTGACGCTCTACGGTGACCACAGATAGGAGCAGGTGACGGACAACGAAGATTCTCGATTAGAGTAGTTTGGTAATCCTTTTCTTTGTTCTGAATGATCTCAAAACCCAACCAGCTACTACCCTACACAGTGTTGCCATCTTGGTAATATGCAAATGAAATGTTGCAGTATTACTCATGTGGACCCCCAGACGATTGCACTATCCCCCGATCCTGTGTAATCCGATTGTGGTATGTTGGTGGGCAGGCAGTGGGGTGCTTCAAACTTCTCAGCATTGAACCGAATTTTATTTTCTTCAGCCCACCTGCGTATCACATTCAGGGCTTTCTGCAGTTTTTTAGGATTTCGTCAATCACCTTGATCTGATACTTTTGTATCATCAGTATAGATGGGCAAAGTGACTGTCTGTATGTCTGAGAGGCTCATCACAAACAGTAGTGCTCTCAGTATAGTTCCCTGGGAAACTCCATTGGTAATTGACGTCCCCTGGAATAGAACACCATTAACAACAACTAACGTCTGGCTTTTTAAAGTCATGCAGCCACACTCCTAATTTTCCAGTGACACCAAGGTCACGCACTTTGTAACATATCATCTCATGATCAAACTTTGACGAAGGTTTTGGCAAAATCGAGCTATATTACATCTACGATTGAGTGGTTGAGTGGGGGTGCTAGATTCCTTTGTTTGAAAATATAAGGACACAGATCGTGTCGTATAGCCAGCTGGAGACGATGTCCTCTGGGGCTAAATTACAGCAACATTCGTCCTAAACTAAGACTGCCATGATATGTTGGCAAACAATCTTTACTACGAAATACTGTTGCTGAATATCTCACGTTGTAAGATTTAAAAAGAGTAATTTTCCAATGCTGTAGTAGTTCTATGAAGCAGCTTCTTCCTGGACGGAAGCTACGTTGCATGCTTGTGAGCAAGTTATATCCTTCCAGGAAAGTGATCAGTCATCTTCTGACAATTGCTAGCATGTGAAGTTAGAGACAGGCCTGTAATTTTTAACATCCCCTCTGTTACCTCGTTTATGGACAGAGCATATCATATCATATCATATCTTACAACATGCAAGGAAATTCTGATGTGAGAGCTTTCTTGCATGTACTTAAAAGAACAGCCGGATATCTATCTGGGTCGGTTGATGAGTTCGAGCTTACCTCATCAATGGCCAATATTGCATATTCCCTATTTATGTCGATGTAATCGATGGTTGCCCCTCTTTCCGTGTGGATCTGCAACGTTGAAAATCTATCAGACCTTGCTTATTTGCATATTTCCCCAGTGTAGAGATCAAGATACTTTGGAATTTTTTATTTAGCACCTCACTTTTCCTCCTGGGGTCTGCAGTTAGTGGGCCGTTCTCTTCAAACAGTGACCCTATCATGTAGAGCACTGAGACAGATTCTTTCTTGTAGAAGGCTTTAGGATTCATTTCTATATTTTCCACCACACGGGTTTCTCTTTCCTCTCTATCTTTTTGATAGGAGTATCTGAGTTTATTTTCGATCTCTACAAGATGTGTGCTAGGATATGAATCTCTGGGTGTTATTTTATTCTATCTTGCTGGCTGAGTGGAAAGTAGTTTTTGCCCTGGGTTCCGTTCTGCTTGAGCTGATATAAAGTTCTTTATTTCAGTTATTAGAGATCTTTGTCCCCCTTATCATAAGGACTCTTGTCTCGGGGAATGATGTTTATCTATGTGTTGGATCTCTTCTCTGGGACGAATTTAACGCATATGATGTAATTGTCATGAATTCTTTAAGCTTCATGTTCATGTCTTGCATAGAGAGACGTTTTTGCAAATGTTGTTGGAGTATCTGTGTTTCAACTGACTTCCAAAAAGTTCAAACTATTGACTTGCAAAAAGTTTGAACTTGCAAAGTTCAAACTGGATAGGGAACATCATTTCCGTGATATGAAGCAGAGGATCTGCTTGGCTGCGCTTTTTGTTTGTCATTCCTGACATTATGATGCCTTCCTTCCATTTGCAGTTGGAAAGGTGCAGATCACCCATGAGAAACACATTTATGCATTGATCTAGTTTTGTTAGTATTTCTGGAACGTAAATATTAATGGCTTGTAGGCACGTGGTATTTCGTTATGCAACCATACTATAACGTATATTAAACGTTTTTATAAGTCAATACCGTATTCTACTGTGTTAGCAGTGCGTTTTACATTACTTGATAAGGTTATCTCTACAGATATTCTATAAAATCTCCAGCCAGCATTGATTTTCGTTATGACGTTTCGTATCCGAAATGTCAGATGTGAACAAATAATGAGATCGAAGATGAAAAAGTCATTAGTATTTAGGTACCAGCTTCCAGGAATGCGTTTAATATGTAAAACTGGTAAATCCAGCAACTATCCATCGCTATATATAGTGGCTATTTAAGCAATGTGTTCGAGGATGATTAAAAGGTTGAATAGGGGCTTATGAAGGGGGCAATAACCCCACGAAATATGTCATATGCTCCCATTACCCTTTTTTCATTTTCGATCTCATTGTTTGTTTACAGCTGACGTCTCGATACGAAACATAGTAAAAAACATCAGTGCTGGCTTGAGTTTCTCTAGAATAACTGTAGAGATAACGTTAACAAGAAATGAAAAAGCGCACGGCTAACGCAGTAGAACGCGGCATTGACTTTAAAAAACGTTAATATAATTTATATTATGTTATGGTTACATGATGAAATACTGCGTGCCTACAAGTAATTATTATTTGCGACGGTCTTGTGTTTGGCTGTGCATGGCTTCGTTTTGTGTGTGGCCTTGCCAGCTGTTGTGCAATCTTTTCTGATAAACTTGGAACGACTTGTTGCTGTAATATTGCAGCTCACACTGCATCTGCAGACAGATTTTGTGGTATTCTTTGCAGCTGTGTCTCTTCGGATATGAATCACGCTTGGCGTGATTTTATTCCGTCTTCTTAGCTGAATGGAGAGTGTGTTTTACTGTGGGTTCCATTCTACCTGAGCCTTGGATGCGCAAAGCAGTAGTTTGTCCCCATCTCTCCATGCCAGCTGACACCTTTTACATTGCATTTACAGATGGGATGTCATTCACCTACAACTTTATTCTTTCTTTTGCTCGTCTTCCCGCAGTTTTCTTCTTATCTTTGAACTCGGTTTCATCAGTCTTTCAGCTGGTTACTTTTCCTTTTCTACTACTTTGAGAGGTGGTGTTGGGGCTTCTTCTCTCGGGAGGTTTCTTTTCCTTTTCTTATTCAATATTTGCATCTCTATGCATATGAATTTCTTTGTCGATAGTTGTCATGTTGTTGTTGTTGCCTTCCTTATTGGGTTTTCCCCGTGGGATGCCAGAATTGGCACTTCTTCTCTGTGTCAGGTGTTTCACATGGAAATTCATCAGTTTTAAAAATGGTTTCGCTTCTGTCAAAGTGTTGCCTAATGAGTGCATAGGAGCAGACAAATTCAATCTTGTTCTGTTCTATTTGCGCCATGGTTTTGTTAATTACGTTGCTTTTCCGGACTACCGCAATGAGGTTACTGGGAGAATAATTTTCTGCTGTGACCCAAGCTACGGGGAACAATTCCAGTTCGATAGTCTTGCAGATTCTAGACATCTTTGCTGCGCTCTTTACCACATTACATCCAAAAGCGTGTAAGAAATCGAAAAAGTGTAAGATATGAAACAGTGTATGAATAGCAATTATATTCGGAAGTATTAAACAAACGAGAGATAGAATATTTCCTGCATTGAATAGAATGTAATTTACTGATTTTTGTTTTAGGTTTAAACATAGCTCTACACTTATAAGAGCTTTTGATTTGTCTCCTTTATATTTGCAATGTACAGAGAACCTAGATATGCCTAATTATACGGTAAGATAATCTTACATTTCCTTTCCGTAATTCTATCTTTGCCTTCTATCTTTGCACTGGCTATTTTGAATAACCTCTGAATGAGGTTAATATTAATGGGTAGCAATACCAGAAATCCTGTAACTACACTTATAAAGTAGCACAATTTGAAATTACGCTCCATAGTTCTCACATACCACTACCTCAAAATTTGATGAGTTGCAGAAGCGGTAAACTGCCATAGAAATTGACAAACAATATTCATATATATATATATATATATATATATATATATATATATATATATACATATATATATATACATATATGGAGGTGGAAAGCTACTTCTATGATACGAAGAATGAAAACTTCAATTATCGCATCAGTGAAGAAACTCCACAGATACAGAGGATTTATAAAACGAGGAAATATCCACCACAAAACCAGTAATGGACAGCATTTGGAGATGGACTGCGATGTATAGTCAAGAATATTTAATTTAAGAAATTCCCTGTATGTAGAAATGAACATTTAAGGAAATAACATGTAATTACCAAAGAACTAAGGAATAAGAATGGAGGACTGGTGTATGCAGATAAAACGGGTAACCTATATAATTTAAGCATTTCTTACTTCATGCACTTCTTAAGAATGAAATAACTAAGAACTATAAAGTAACAAACAGCAACAACCTAAGAAAAATAAACTTAATAGCCAAAGGCATAATGGAAGAAGATGAGATAGCAGACAAAACAGAACCTTATAAGCCCAGAATGCGAAGAATTAACATTAAGGAACGCAAACCTAATTTTAGAACTAATCCTACTGAAAGGGTTATATGTCCATCAAAATTAAACTTAGGTAAGATTAGTAAAATGATTATGGAGAAGTATATACCCTTCCTTAGAAATATAATCAAGCCAACACTTTGCTCTTGCTCAAATAACGTAATCAACTGGTTTTTAATAAAATAGATAGTAAACATACAAAAAAGATTTATACAAATCGACGTAAATAGCTACTGTTCATCTATAAAACCAGTCCTTCTCAATAAAGCTCTTTTATTTGCTAGGAAAAATTCTGCACTATCCATGGAAGAAATAAAGGTAATTTAGCAGCAAGAAAGTCAATTACAAAAATTTGAGAATAAGTACTGGGAATGGAAGGACACTAATGAGTGCTTTGATATAAGTATGGGATCAACGGACTTTGCACAAGTCACCGAGTGGCTATGTGGTAAGTAGCTTGCCCACCAACTACATGGTTCCGGGTTCATTCCCACTGCGTGGCACCTTGGGCAAGTGTCTTCTACTATACCCTCGGGCTGACTAAAGCCTTGTGAGTAGATTTGGTACACGGAAACTGAACGAAGCCCGTCGTATATATGCATATATATGTATGTGTGTGTATATGTTTGTGTGTCTGTGTTTGTTCCACCAACATCGCTTGACAACCACTGGTGGTGTGTTTACGTCCCCGTAAGTTAGCGGTTCTGCAAAAGAGACCACTAGAATAAGTACTAGGCTTCTAAAGAATAAGTGCTGGGGTCGATTTGCCCGACTAAAGGCGGTGCTCTAGCATGGCCGCAGTCAAATGACTGAAACAAGTAGAAGAGTAAAAGAGTATATATATATATATACTGTTTACAATAAGTAGGGAATTTTCTGAGCTTGGAGGTGGTCTACACAGGGATGGTGCACTATTCACAGTATGCAACCACTCTAATAGCGAAATCGAGAAGTGTAAGCAAAGACTATTCAAATTCTTTAGAAATATAAGACTATCAATATCTATTGAAAATTAACATAATATCGCTAACTTCCTCGATATTAAGTTAGATTTTAGTGTAGGTAAATATAAACCGTACCATAAACCTAACACTAGCTTAAAATACAAAAATAAATTAAGAGCATAACAGCGTGTTTCGTCACGTATTTCAAACCTATTGGCGAATGAAAAAGTATTCACACAAAACGAGGACTATTATAACTTAGTAAGATAGAATGTAAAAAAATATTGAAATTTAGTAAAAAAAAAAAACCCAAAAAACATAGGTCCAGACAACGAGGTTCATAAAGAAAATAACGTTAACCCTGATGGTAATAATAAAGTCTATGAATATAATAGTAGTCGAGATAAAGATAGAAAAAAATAAATTGATATGTAATAAACCAGAAAATACCAAAGAACAAAAAGAAAAAGAAAATGAATTACGATTACTAAAAATTCTGATAAAAATTCTATAAAAGAAGCAACCGGAATGGAAACCAACCTACTACGAAGCACAATAATAACAACAGCAATAAATATAAATATTCTCCTTCATTATAATTTCATATATATAATAGAGGATAAAACTTTTTTTTAATCAATTTTATCAGTGGCCATCATATAACAGGAAGACCAATTTATGTGAAATTAAATGTATAATTATAATAAGGGCTTAGAAAGAAATTTTCTAGCCTATATGCTGAGAAATTAACATGCTTGTGAATATACACATAAGGATTAAAAAATATGTTGGTGTACGTGTATGTGTGTGTGTGTGTGTGTGTGTGTTGTTTTGTGTGTTTAGAAGAGGAGAAAGAAGAAAGAGGAAGGAAGGGAGGGAGGGGTGGAGTAGTGAGTAGAAAGTGAAAGAAAGCGTCTCTGTTGACTAACAGGTGGCTGATGCTAAATGACCTTCCAAGATGTCAATTTTAGGAAGAACGATGAAAAAGACGAGAAAAAGAGGAAGAAGAAAAAAATGAAAGGCAAAGACAGAGAGAAAGAGGTTTCTTTTCAATTACATTCTATCGGTGTTGTCAACTTGTTGAAATTTAATTACAATTCAAGAAGTCATTTTTGGTTCAGTTATAGTTTTTGAAAGCCTCTCTCTGTTTCTCATTATCTCTCACTATCTCTCTCTTTCTTTCTCTCTCTATCTCTCTCTCTCTCTCTCTCTCTCTCTCTCTCTCTCTCTCTCTCTCTCTCTCTCTCTCTCTCTCTCTCTCTCTCTCTCTCTCTCTCGCTCTCCTCTTATATATGTATATTAACATGTTTGTAGATACACACATTCAAACACCACCTGTACACCACTTCAAGTACTATACACACACACACACACACACACACGTGTGTGTGTGTGAGTACATTCTATGTATATACATATAAATGCGTGAAGCAGTTTGTTATTGTAAATTATGTGGCTTAATATTTACCTAAAATACATCACAGTCTCGCGCCACTATTATTTATTATAATGTATGTAATTATGGAATACAGCTGCAAACGCACGGACATACAAAGATACCCGAATATGTACACACATATGTATGCATATACGCGTTCATTTACACAAATGCCCGTATATGGGTAACACCTACGTATATGAATTTTGTGTATCTATTTCAGCGCTTCTTTAGATGGTGGAATAGTAAATATGATCGCCAAGGCTTGTGATGCCTTTGGAAAGCAACGAGCAAAGGTTTGGAATGCGAGAGGATTGAGTTTAAAAAGCAAAATATTAGTTTACTGTACAGTTGTAATCTCAACATTGCTGAATGGGTCTGAATCGTGGAGACCAAATAGAAAACCCATCAAACAGCTAAATACTTTCCACAAATGATGTCTTAGAAATATTTGTGGTTTCACATGGAAAGACAGAGTCTCTGATGAACAGTTATTTCATAAATGTGACATACAAAGCAAAATGGCCTTCTTGATACTGTCTCAGTTAAGATGGGTTGGCCATTTTGCTTGGATGACTGATGGGAACTACCAAAATTCCCACTTGTGGCCATCTTCAAACGGGAGTGCGAAATATAAGGAAGACCCCTTCTTAGATACAAGAATATGTTGAAGAATAATATACGAAGTATATTAGAATTGAAGCATGAGAATTTGAGAAAGGGGATCTATTTCAAAACGGGGGCACCAGTATT
>NC_068983.1:1228094-1233786 GCF_001194135.2 Octopus bimaculoides | reverse complement strand
GTGTGTAACAATTTTAGAGTTCGGATTCTAGAGTTAGGGTTAGTTTTAGGGTTAGGGTTAACAGTCTAGTTAGGGTTAGGTTAGGGTTAGGGGATTAATACGATATACACCGTTACAGCGCTAACTGTTTTCAACTGAATAGACGTCAGTGATTAGTAGAAATTATCGAAATAAGACAATTTTTTACATGAAATAAATTCGAATACAAACATTTTTTTGTGTTCTATAACACAAAATAGATAAGTATACGAAGTTTAAAAGTCTTTCGGTACCAAAAACACTACATAAAACATAAATGAAAACTGGTGCCCCCGTTTTGAAATAGATCCGAGAAAGGTGCTGTTGGCCGTAATAGGTGGAGGAAAATCTCTCAAAGTGGTATCATGAGCCATGTCGATACAAGGGTTGAGCACGTAACTCAAAAGAATACAGTTTTCTGTGCAAAGGATGTCGTCTGGTTTGCAAAGAACAAGCAGGTTTAGTGTCTCACAGAAGACACAAAAAGCAAAATCTGGAGTAAAAATGAAAGTCAAATTATTTGACTCTTAAGCGTCGAATACAACGAGAGTCCATTATGTACATGTAATAATGTGTTCATACGAGTGCGCGCGCGCGTGTGGCTTGCATGTTGTAACTTTGCTGAAGCCAAATACTAAAAAAATCTCTATTATTATTGATTTGTTAAACGTTGTACATTGTAGTCCTGGCAAATTCCTTGTGGACGTTCGTTTCGATCTCTGAAACTCTGGTTTGTTTTACGACTCTTTGGGATGCACAAACTTCAGGAAATCATCAGAAAAGTGAGCTTTGTTTTGTGTACTCGAATCATTCTGTTAATAGTATCTTATTCTAGGGAAAATGTTTACTGACTCCATTATAACATCAGTCATCTGGTCTATGCTTATAAAATTTGTTATTGCTATGACATCTTACATTAACTAATAATTCAATGTGACAAATTGATGAAATACTCTGAAATAGGACAGCTGTTGATCGCAAAACTTCATTTCTCTTCCTAACTTCTAGTCTAGAGTAAAATTTATCTCAACATGTCGGAACTGTATTTATAAGCTTCTCTATATGAACTCGGATTTGATAAGCAACAGCAAAGTTGGGAAATAGAAAATCAAGTAAAGTCCGGGAAGAAAAAGTCTGAAATGATGGTCATATTTTCATAACGGACAGATAATTACAGTGAAAATTGAATGACCTCAGGGTGCGGAAAATAATGATAAATAATGTAAAATTATTAAAATCTAAGAATAAAATTAGTGAAAACTAATGCATAATATGCTTGCGTGTTTGTCATCAATGCAACCGACTAATCCATACTTAAAAATTGTCCTAAACTAAAACGCTAGTTTAAGGGAACATGTCGGTTAAAAGAAATGTGCTTAGCATTAATCAAGATGCACAGATATGTAAATAGATATTGTCTACATTTATTAACCATATAACACTGAGATTATTCAGTATATGAAAGTTTATATGCTGCCCCTAGCTATTCAACTGTTATTGCAATAATGTCTTCACAATCATATAGAAACATACAATTCATTCACAATTATAAACACTTACTACGCTATCATGAAGGACGTGTTTTTGAATATTGTTGTTTTCTCTCATTAAATAATTTCCTTTTATATTTGTTCTTCTCAGGATATAAAATTGGCTCACATATTTAAGAATTTGATAGAAAAGGATGAAAGATTTGAACTCATTGGTGACAATCTAATGACAGTCATATGTTTTCGCCTAAAGGTAAATCATTCATGCGTTTACAGTTTCGTTCTTTTTTTCTCAAATAAGTCCTCTTCCGCCACTTTTTCTTGGTACACACAGTCTGTCTGTGTCACGTTTTGGGTGGAGTGACCCATATCCAGTTAGCAGCTTCCTTGTCTTTCTGTTTAAACTGCTTAGTTCGTCAACTGTCCATGCGATTACCCCTGCTCCATATCTAAGGAGTGAAACCGCTCAGGTGTTGATAGCTTCGATCTTATTCCGTTCGTTTAACTTCGACTTAAGGACAAGTCTCAGTCTGTGCAAGTATCCCACCTTAAATTTTTCTGCCATTTCTTTCTCCATCGATTTATCCATTTCCAAAATCCTCACGTACTTATAGCCTGTCTCTTCTATCTGCTTCTGTATGTTATATATATTTCATTATCATAACTAATGCGTCTGCTCTGATAGGAATTATTTCTGTTCTTTTGGGCTCCAAACTCGAATTATTTCTGTTTTTTTTTTGGCTCCAAACTCGAATTATTTCTGTTTTTGGGCTCCAAACTCGAATCATTTCTGTTCTTTTGGGCTCCAAACTCGAATTATTTCTGTTTTTTTTTTTTGGCTCCAAACTCGGATTATTTCTGTTTTTTTTTGGGCTCCAAACTCGAATTATTTCTGTTTTCTTTTTGCTCCAAACTCGAATTATTTCTGTTTTTTGGGGCTCCAAACTCGAATTATTTCTGTTTTTTGGGCTCCAAACTCGAATTGTCTCTATTTCAAGATCTTTGTATTTTGAAAGTTTCTCCATTTGTTTTAGAGAAACATTGTCATCTGTTGGTATTGATACATCGATTAGAAAACATTTTTTTGTTTTTTTTTAGTGATCTCTGACGACTATATCCGGCCTATTGGCCTTAGTTTCTCTATCATTGTCTGGTTTTTAACTTCATTTGGCCTTTTGGTTTTCCTATGTCCTACCGTTAATCTAGCAGATCTTAATAGACTTTCTTCACTATTACCTACATAGGTGGCTATATCTATTCTAACTAACTCCACACAGTCTTCTGCTGATATTTACCATCTTCTGCCTTCATTTCTAGGTAAATATAATTTTGCTGCTCCTGTTATTGGGTGAAGTCATCTATTCATATCGAATTCCTTCCTAGTTCTTCTGTATCGACGTGTTAAAAGAGATTTTGTCCAGTCTACAAAAGCTGCTGAGTATCTAAGCAACGACAATGTGCAATTATTCGGACCATTTAGCTTTTGACTTGCTTAGCTCCCTTACCCTTCTGATGTACTCCTTCTCATTTTTCATTTCCATTTCTATAGTTAGTACACAGTCAGCTTCTAATACTCTTAGTTGCTTATATCTCTATCCTTCTTTCAATGATTTTACTGTCTGGTCATCTGATAACTGGATGCTTTCACTGTTGACTACCTGTCACTTTTTCATGATTAATATTGCACAGTTATCTATGTTAAATTCCATACTTATACCTTTGCTGAAGAGTCTTTAACCAAAGAAGCGAAGAGCCTAATTCCTCTGAACTTGAAAGAAATAACTATGATCAGTTTTCGATGAAAAATTTATAAAGAATAAAGGATAAAGTAATGGTTGTGAATTCCGTCCACTGAGCTTCGGACAGTTGCTAAACGAAAGAAACTTCAGCACACGTGCTTTATTTTGTTTTATTTTATTTTACTGTGTATTTACTGAGTGAGTTTATCCTTGTACGCTTTGCATCGTAGTGTGCGTATATCACTCCATTGTAGTCATTATCTGTCCATCGCTCTTTTCTGGTTTTTACTATTCGTTCGTGTAGTGACATTAAGAGATGGTTTATAGTTTATACAGCATTAAAGTTTTGAAAAAACACCGCCTCTGGACGTGTGTTGAAGTTTCTTTCGTATAGTAACTGCCCGAGGCTCAGTGGATCAAATTCAATATCATTACTTTCTCCTTTATTCTTTATAGCTTTTTCATCGAAAACTTATCATAGTTATTCCTTTCTAGTTCAGAGGAATTAGGGTCTCTGCCTCTTTGATTAATGACATTTAAATAACGTGCGTTCGGTATTTTTCATGTACGCGTCCGTGTGCAGGTTGTATAAACTTTGTTTATTATTGATGTATAAGCGAGAAACCGAGAAACAGCAACGTGCATAAGTATAGAGGATTTGTAGAAATATGGGTGCATATGTGCTTGCATATATCTATTTTTTTGCCTTCTTTCTTGACTATTTGTGGGTCAAAGGGACACGCAGCATCAACTATACAGCACATGTGATGTAATTTTTCCACCACAACTAGCCCTAGTCTGTTATGTTCAAGCACCTAATTTATTTGAATTGGGAAATCCCACAGAATTTTACAGGTCTCCGACTCCGCCAACCTCGGTGTTTTGTGCTGATACCACGCCTTGTCTCTCTCCAGACACCAATTTTCACATAGTTTCCAATGTGGTACTTCCGCTACCTGATGGTGTCACCGCAACTTGCAATGGTTTTGGGCAAGTCAAGGATCGTTCGCGATATGGGCAATGGTTTCGTCCACTCTGTTACAGATGCGGCACAGTGGAAACACATGCATATTCCTAAAGTTGACCCTCCAAGACCCAGCTCGGTCTTGTGTTGCTAGTATCATGCTCTCAGACTCTTTGTCTCAGTGATCCCTTCTTCATCTAGTTCCTCGTATGTTTTCCAGGAATTTCACTTGTGGCTATATGGAATCGATTGTGTACTCACTTGTGGAATGCTTCTTCACGTCCAGTTTGTGCTTCCTGACTAGTTTTCCCCCTCCTTTTCTCTACTTTCAGTACTTTCTCATTCCTAGGTGACACTAGCAAGGTTTCCTTACTGGGAATAGGTATCTCAGTAAACTCCCGAGTTCGATCTCTACGCAGTCTTCTACACTTATCAGTCCCCTTTCTCTATTTGCTCTCTTCATGTTTAAGCGATTAGTGTCTGCACACGGAGGACGGTCTCTATATATCGTCAAGAGCTTTCTTGTCTCCCTGTCCAAATCCACTAGCTCCTCCTTTGTCCACTTCAGAGATCCAGCACCATACCGATCTACTGCGAATGCTCGCTAGTTTATTGCCGAAATTATGTTTCAGGTATTCAACTTTGAAATCAATATTTTTCTCAGTCGCCGCAAGTACTCTTGCTTTGTCTTTTCTTTCGTATTGTTGTGTTTAATTCCATCTACCTGAAGTATTCCCAAGTGTTTATATCCGGATTCAGGTTCATTATTATCATCATGATGGATAAGATGAGATGCTGTCTACGGTCTGCGCGTGCAGAAGCATTAGAGAGACAGAAAAACATTAAAAGTGTTAGAATGATATACCCACGATCACAAGGTCACGGTTTCTATTCCAGGACCACATTTTGCATTGTGTTATTGAGAAAAATCACTTCACTTTACGCTGCTTCATTTCTTTCAATGTAAACGAGGAACCCTACAACAAACAGGAGTCTTATTCTATGAGAACGCTGTGATTATGGTGACTTATAATGGAACCATGGAAGACAGGTAACTGACCCTATTACCCACGAGTCGGTACTTACTCAAATATACGACATTGTCCTACTGCAAACAATGATTACTATTTCTTTGTATTAACAATTAGTTTTTATTTATTTATCGACGTCTACTAATTACTGCTGTATTTATTATTTAACAGGGAAGCAATGAATGCAACAAAAAGTTACTCAAATTAATAGAATGCAGCGGAGAACTTTATATGCTGTCTTTCAAAATTGATGATATTCTTTTCCTTCGATTCGTTATCAACACATCTCACACGAAACCTGAAGATATACAGCATTGCTGTAACCTTATTTGCAAACTGGCTAATGCAGTGTTACTTACTCCAAATGTCCATGACTGATGCTATGTTTTTTAACAACTAAATTAGATATGTGAATAAAATTATATATATGTATATGTGTATATATATATA
>NC_068983.1:1226873-1227826 GCF_001194135.2 Octopus bimaculoides | reverse complement strand
TATATATACATATATACTGTTGACAAAGGTTGCGTGGCGTTCAATTATAAATAATTAAAAATACACATGAAGTATAGGACATCACCAACGAGTGAAAAATATGTCAACAGTACTTTTCATTCGTTGGTGATATCCTGTACTTAATGTGTATCCTTTTTTTTTTGTATTTCTCCTCTACTTATCTGTCGTGTATTTTCGTATCTTTCTCTCGTTTGTGATGTCTAATGTTTATTTTTTATTATTTAAAATTGAACGCCACACAACTTTTGTAAGATTTTACATTTATGTATAATTTCTGCGACGCCACACTCGGTTCTCTGCTTATTTTCTTTCTTCCTCTCTATCCCTCTGTAATCCTCTTTATTTCTTTTTCTCCCCCTCCGTCTTTGTTGTCCCCTTTTTTCCTTTGTTGTATCTTTTTTCCTTTGTTGTATCTTTTTTCCTTCTCCCTTCTCTTCACTCCCTACGCTTCTTTCCCTCCTCCCCTCTCTTGTCCTCCCCACCCTGCCTGTTGGTCACACGTGATTAAAAGCCATTTTTCTTTTTGGATGGGATATCCAGACAGCTTGACATCATTTCTCTCGCGTCTTGATATTTTTCTCTTCTCTTGTATTTATATCCTTTCAAAATTTCTCCCAGGCGTTACCCATTACAATTCGTCTTGGCCTTACGGCCCTTAATGTCTGTCTGCGTTGATTGCTAACTCTGTATGTCCACTCTGGTATCGTTTGTTCGTTCGAAGCCCTAACTCTCCATAAATTTCATATTTTAAACATTTCTGGAAGCTTCTGTCTTATGATGTTTTCTTGTCTTGTCATTGAAAGCTCGAAACTAGTAGTAATAAACAGTCGACAACTGAGGAGGAGTTAAACTTCTTTTGGTATTTTGTCCTATTCTTACGTATTTTTCACTCGCTGGTGATGTCCTGTATTTAATCTGTATTTTTAATGATA
>NC_068983.1:1226351-1226863 GCF_001194135.2 Octopus bimaculoides | reverse complement strand
GGTAGATGGAAACTGAAAGAAACCTGTCGTATATATATGTGTGTGTGTGTGTGTGTGTGTGTGTGTGTGTGTGTCCGTCGCAGGGTCACCCAGTCATACTGAATGCACGCCGCTCGATCTGGGAATCGAACCCACTATCTGCTGATCATGAGTATAACACCGTAACCTTTAGGTTATATTAAGAAAAAGGAGGTAGACAAGATTTGGATTGTTTATTTATATCTGTATTTCAAGTGTTATTGCTCATTGCTACCAATGAAAGAGCAATAAACATCTTGAAATATGCATAGAAATGGAGAATGTAAATCGTAACTGCCTCCTTTCACTCAATATATAAAACGTGTACACCACTTCAAACAATTTACACATACATATACCTGTCTGTGTGTGTGTGTGTATGTGGGTATATACATATACATACACATACACATGTATTTGTGTGTATGTATGTATGTATGTATATATATATATATACATATATATATATACACATGTATATATATATTTATATA
>NC_068983.1:1221822-1225658 GCF_001194135.2 Octopus bimaculoides | reverse complement strand
TGTGTGTGTGTGTGTGTGTGTGTGTGTGTGTGTGTGTGTGTGTGTGTAAACTGAGATAAACTTAGATATGTTTCGACCAAAGATTGGTCCAGGTCATGTCCAACTTGATAGCACCACCTGATAGGATTATGTAAATTATTTTTTAAAGTCAAGTTTTGTGGTAGCATGACCCACTCGAGTAGGGAGTGCTTGTTGAGTGAGCTATTTCCAGTTAGAGGTGGCTTATCTGGTATTCCTTGAAGAAATTTGTCCAGATTCCGTTTAAAGGTGATGGGATACTTTTCCTCTTTGATCTGTTTTGGGACAATATTAAACAGGGCAGGGCCTGTTGAGGAAAAGAAATTGTGTTGCAGTGTATTTATGTATTGTGATCCTGAATTGGGCAGAGGACATATGGCCCGTCGTCCCAGCCTTGGGTGTACCTTGAAGCTAATGTTCAGGTCCTTTGGGCAAAGCTGGTGGTATATTCTCAACATCGTGCAAATTACATACCGCTCGCGGCGGCGCTGGAGAGAGTAGAGTTCGTATATACATTTATACATACACACATACATATGTGCGTATATAATATTTGTGCGTGTATAATAAAACCAATTTATTGGTTGGAGAGAGAGAGAGAGAGAGAGAGAGAGAGAGAGAGAGAGAGAGAGAGAGAGAACAACACTAAGCTCAGCTGAGAGCAAAAACTGTATTATGGTGGCAGATATTTTGTCGAGAGAACAGCAAATATTTTGCTTTTGCAATGCTTGATCACGTCATAGCTAAAAATTCTCTAACAAATATCAACAGCATCAGTGAAGTCACTTAACTTAAAAAACACTGACTATAACATTATTTCTATTGAAGATAATATTACTCATGTTTCAACAAATTGTCGTTACGTTGCTGCCTTCCTGGCAGAAACGTGATAATGTTGCTAGAAGAATAGACAATCCGGATTAAGAGTTAACCTTATTAGATACATAGTAATGTTTGCGCACGTCTGAAAGATGTGTTAAAGTGTATGTAAAATATAACATACCGATCATGTTTATTCCATATATTCATATTTATAAATTAAGGATCATAATTGATAGTATCGAAATAAGTATAGGTACTTTATATATATATATATCCAGTCACAGACTCGTAAAATTAATAATTCGAGAGATAAAAAATATTACCATTGCATACTTCGCACCAGACAGAACATTTCAAACATCCTTTTGTAATGGAATACATCTAAAATATTACGTTGAAAATAATTTCTGACAATGCGAGCGATAATATCTTTGTAAATCTGTTCAAGGATTCTACTCAAATTCTCAGTCATTTTTATTAAGAATATAACTAATTGTAATGCATGAAATGCGTATTCATAGATTCCTTAAAATGCATCTATTCTGCACCTCTAAAACCATGCACTTTTGTATTTAATATTTTCGGAAAAGTTTCAAAATTTGTGAAATACCAAAAAGACGAAAGTTGAATTGGTGATAACCGGGAAAATGTTTATTTACTTCAAAATTTAATCAACAAAGTTGTCAGCATTTCTCTGTAAACAAGCGAATTTTTTTCTTATCCAAATAAGACCAGTTAATTATCGAGATTAACAGATCTAACCTGAAACTTCAACAGCGGATTGTTACGTAACCAAATGATGATATTTATGCAATAAAAATAATTTACGTAATTAAATAATGGTGTATTATTACGTAATTAAATATTTGAAAAATAAAGACATGCAAATAAATAAAGCAGTAAATTAACCAAATCTAATTTTAATTTTTTTTAAGCCTTCATCTGAAAAAACGGCATGGAAAATGCTGAAAATTTCGAGGCCGCCGCTGTAGAATTAGCGAAATATATAACTGATTATTTTAATAATATTCGAAGCAGAAAGGTTTTACCCGTATGTGCACCCGGCTTCTTGAGAATTTTGATTACAGATAGAGCTCCAGAAAAAGCAGAACCCTGGGACGATGTTTTTGCTGATATCGAACGAATAATCATGTCAGGAGTAAGTAGTAGTTTTATACAAACTTCTTCGTTTAAACGACGGAGTGCTGCAAAATCTCTTGGCTTTAAGGATATCGCGAAAGGCTTATCTGGAGTCCCAACTTTCCGACTTGGTTTATAAGGCTTAGAAAATGTGAAGGACTGCTGCAATAAGCATGTGAATTTGGGAGGGGAATATGTCGAATAAAATCATAATTAACTGATCCTTCTGAATTTACCATTACGCAAAGCCAGGAACTTTTCAGCACGCCTCTTATATAATAATATACCTAATCCCATCATATACAATTTCAGTCGCAGGCGAGATGCATGCATTTTGGATGGGTCTAATGTAACGCTAAGTGGACATCTCTTTCTTTGCTTTACCTGGTAATATCGAGTTGTTTCTACCACTTATCTTATACACACCTAGAAGCGGGAAGACCCCTAATAAACAAACGGTAGTAATATATTCCACGTTTTGCTGGTTAATATTGTCACTCTTCCAAGTGATCATTGATTATTCTTTGACCTCTTATGTAGTCGTTTAGCTCGGCATGAAAAGTTAAGATATTTTCTTTTCAACACTAACTCGGATTAACCTTCTTTTCTTGAATTTGGAAGAAAGAATAAAGAACTTGGGCAACAATTAAACGTTCGGAGATTATGTTTCAGAAAGAACCTGTCTATAACACGAACATCTTGATCAATCTACAAATGGAAAAGTCCTGCTCCTGCTAGTTGAATCTCTGTCAAAACTGATTTTAACGAATCCCATACTGACGAGTTTTCCTGCGATATATATATATATATATATATATATATGTATATATATATAAATATATATATGTATGTGTGTGTGTGTGTGTGTGTGTGTGTTTGTGTGTCTGTATCTGTCCCACACCATCGCTTGACAACTGATGTTGGTGTGCTTACGTCCCCCGTAACTTAGCAGTTCGGCAAAAGAGACCGAGAGAACAAGTAGTAGGCTTACAAATAATAGATCTTGGGGGCAATTTGTTCGACTAAAGGTGGTGCTCCAGCATGAGCGCAGTGAAATAACTGAAACGAATCATATATATATATACATATCAAGCTACATATGTTTTCTTGCTAACAGACTTTCGGAAGTAATAATTAGTTAACGAGGAGGTGCTCCGCTAGCTACTCATCAGGCCGAAGATACCTTAGTTAAATGAAGGGTTACATTGTTGTTCAGGAATCCTAAATTAACTCGCCGAAGGGATAATTTTAAATGAGTGGTGAAGATGGAAGAACGGAGTAAAAACATGAAACAGAAAAACGTATCTATGAAGAAACAAAATGGTAAAAAAGGAAGTTGTTACAATAACAGGAGTTTGGCAATTGTCTAAAGTAGTTAGGAATAAAGAAAAGGAGAGAGGGAAGAAGGGAGACTCTAGGTTGATATTGATTGAGGAGGCGGTTGTTGGTAATATTAAACTGGTGCCTTCCGCCGAGGTCGACTTTGCCTTTCATCCTTTCGGTGTCAATAAATTAAGTAGCGGTTGCCTACTAGGGTTGATCTAATCGACTGGCTCTCTCCCAAAAATATTAAGCTTGTGCCATTTTACGACGTGAACGGTAAATAAATTTCCTTGTCGCACCCAAGTATAAACGTTTATACAGAATCATAGAAGAAGAATTTTTAGAAGTGAAATAGTCAAGAATGAGAAACAAAAAATAGAGGTAAAATATTTAGGAGAGAGAGAGGAAGGTGGATTCGTCAGGAGAGAAGGAGAGAGGAGGGGGAAGAAAAGAGAGGGATAAGTGGGATACAGTTTCTATCCCTTAGTGGGGAGGGGGATACAGTTTCTATCCCTTAGTGGGGAGGGGGATAC
>NC_068983.1:1216206-1221807 GCF_001194135.2 Octopus bimaculoides | reverse complement strand
CAGTTTCTATCCCTTAGTGGGGAGGGGGATACAGTTTCTATCCCTTAGTGGGGAGGGGGATACAGTTTCTATCCCCTTGCAGTCGGAGATGGTTTATTACTTAACAGTAAAATTACACATTCGTATAACTGCGTGTTTGCGCGTATGTTCTATGTGCGCCAGTGGTATCCTCTAGGTGTGCCCGGAGGGACGGAACGGAGTGACTGAATTATTGGTTTCAAACACAAGTTGTGTAACACATTCTTAAGGTACAAACAATAGTGTTCCCCTCAATTATTCCCTAACTAATCCTCCTATATACTCACCCCCACCACTTCAACTCTTCTATGCTTTTATAACTTGGGACTTTTGTTAGCATCCTTTATACTTTCTTAACTCTCATACAACGTAGGAAATGAGATGTCGCATAGTGACAAGTACCATATGAATTTGGTTTATTATTTTTTTTACTTTACAAGTCTTTTAGTGTTCTGGCTTTTGACGTAAACTGCGAATATCTTGCATGCAGAAGTGATGGCGTTAACATCAATTTATTTCTTTGTATTCTATGTCATCTCATTTTATCGCCATTCATCTTTTACCATTTATTATCATCATTTTATCGATCTAACCTCAATTTTCTTACCTATTTCATATAGTTATTCCCCACTCATTGAACCGAAGTCGTTTATGTAGTTTCATTTATCGCGTTTGCTCGTTTACACCCAACAGATATGTCACTGGCAACATCCAAGATTCGCTTCTTTCTTCCCCTCGCGAACATCTTATGCAGCTATTCTCGGAGGAATGTTCTCAAATGCGCTCGCAACTGACGTCATATCTTGGGTAAGTCATACACTGCATTCGCTCTGCATTCGCTCTGCATTCGCTCTGCATTCGCTCTGCTTGCATTGTAGAAATCACAACGTCGTATTTTATTAATTGGTATGACTGCATATATGTGTGTATGTGTTTGTGTGCGAATATGTGTGCATAAACACATACATACATATGTATGTTTGTATGTATGCATGTACGTACGTATGTGTGTGTGTGTGTGTGTGTAGGTATGTATGTCATTATTCAGTTTAATTCAAGAGTTCTTGCTAATAGAGAAAGAATCGGTTTCTAACCAAGATCCAGGGTTCCTTCATTGATATTTCAACATCAACAACAGGGTGTTTTTGTGTGTATGTATGTATGTATGTATGTATGGATAGATGGATGTATATATGTATGTATGTATGTATGTATATATGTATGTATGTATGTATATATGTATGTATGTATGTATGTTTGTATGTATGTATGGATAGATGTATGTATGTATGTATGGATAGATGGATGTATATATGTATGTATGTATGGTTGTATGTATGTATGTTTGTACGTATGTATGTATATATGCATGCATGTATATGTGCAGATTTGTCTGTTTTGTTTTATGTATGTCTTCTCACGCATAGACTTGAGTATCTAGACATGCTCATCTACACTTAAATGATAAACTGGAATGTTTTACAGATCTTTACAGTTCCAGTGATGGATTGGGTCTGAAGTCTTCGAATCAGATTTCACCCTTCTGGTTTTGAGAAGCTCGATTTCTCAAGATTGGCATTTAGGCAGTGTGTTACATATCCCAGGGCTCCAATAATTACAGGTATAAACCTGAACTTGCAATCTGGATAGAGTAACTACAGATTTCGCAATAATTCAGCATAGGTGTTCTCTTTTTCACTGATCTTCAGCTTTATGTTAACATCCGCTGGGCAGCTAATTTCCACAACTGTGCACAGTTACTCTTCTCTGTCCCCAATCACTATGTCAGGTCTGTTGTACTTACATTTTATTGAGGTCTTCACTGGTAGATATGTATGTATGTATGTATGTATGTATGTATGTATGTATGTATGTATGTATGTATGTATGTATGAATGTATTTATGTATGCTTGTATGTATGTAGTATGTATGCATATACAATTCTACAGGATTATTTATGAAATGAAGAATTTCAAGAATTCAAAATTTTTCCTTTCTGTCACTTTACTTGTATTCTCTATGCTACCTGTCCTATCGATCAGGATAACTCGAGTCAAATTTACCAAATTTTCAACCTGTGACTTTCTGATAAAAATATGAATAGAAAATGTACGAAAGAGTAAGCACACGTTTGGTGCAGATACCGTGATGAGGGCTGGTAGAATGGATGTGAGTATAAATGGTAAGATGTGAGAGTAGGTGAATGTTTTTAAGTATCTAGGATTACATGTGGCGGCGGATGGGATGTTGGCTGAGGAGGTGGGATACCGAGTGATAGAATGGATAGAATACTTGGAGTTGTCAAAGATATGCTGCGAGACAAAAGGTTGAGTATGAAAGTGAAAAGAGGTGTATATGAGGGCGTGATTGTACCGACAATGTTATATCGTGCAAAGACTTGGGAGCTGAGAGATGTGCAGAGGAGGCGACTAGATGTGTTTGGGATGAGATGTTTGAGGGCTATGGTTGATGTGACACGGATGGACAGGATGAGGATGTGCGAAGACGAGCAGAAATGAAAGAAAAACTGACAACCAAATTGGATAGACGAAGGTTGAGGTGGTTTGGCCACATGGAGAGGATGGGTGAGAAGCGGGTGGTAAGGAGGGTGATGAAGGCTGAAGTGGCAGGCAGCAGAACCAGAGGCAGAGCTCGATTTGCGTGGATGGATGGAGTGAGGAACGCTTAAGTAGTTAGAGGTGCTGGAGTGAGAGAAGCAAGAGAGTTTATAAATGATAGGAAAGCTTGTAGAGTGTTTGTGGACGGATGAGCGAATCTGATGTTGCTCAAAAAGCTACGGAACCAGCATGATATAGCGAGAGTAAACCAGCATATACTGTCGGGCCCTGCTGTTGATATTGGGGGTTGCGTTCTATGCCTTGACCCGAGTATAGAACGGAGCTCGCTCCTTTGAGCTGGGAAATGAATGGAATGCCTGGTGTGTGTCTTGTTGTGGCCACACCCTCCTAACAAAACGGGGAATAAACTTAGGTACTTGATATGATATGACTGTGATGAGTGAATTTATGATAAATAGAACGAACATGTTTGGTCTGCTTAGATTCTGTTTGCAGCTTGAACTAGTAAATGCCTGTCGCATGACCGGGAGGTCAGTGACTAAATAGATGATCCAGTTAAGGAAGATGCTAAATCATGTCAAAGAGAAGAAGTGATTTACTGAAATACAGCCAATTATATACTGAGAGAAGAAATGCACCACATGGTAATCTGCCTATTGAGGCAATGGAGTATTTTGTAAATTGTTTGGTTATTGATTTTGAGTGAATAGACTACAGTTATGATTATTATTAATATTTTGATATCCACATTGACAGATACATTTAGCAACATAATTTCGAATATTAGTTATGTGCAATTTGTAAATCATGGACCAAATATTTGCAAGTAAGAGATGTCACCATTTCCGAAAGCAGTCTAGAATGAAATCCTATGTCTGTCACAATAATGTAAGGAAGCTCATACGAAATCAACATTTAGTAATGAAATCTAAAATATAACGAAATAATACATTATCACCGAGCAAATGCGTTCTTGACTAGTTCTGAAATATATAACGATGTATTAAATATTGTTTAAACTCACTATCTATTTTACATAACTAACCACAAAACAGTGCATGTGACCGCCCGCTAACTTTGTATATATCTACCCACTAGCCATTCTACGTAACTCCAAACTAATTATAATATTTTATAACACACTAATTACATTAACTCTTCTTCTGTTCTACCTATTCTCTTTTATTGTCACACTTGTCTGAAGAACTCTTTCCATGCACAACTCTTCACTTTACTCCAGCATTTTCAACCAGTTACATCACTTTTGTGTGTGTTTAATTAAATCACACTGATTTTACGAGTTCAATTTTTGCTCAATTGATGATACCACCGATGGTTGCCGAATTAGCTATGACATGAAAGTTCAAATTTTAACAACATACACTTTCCAAATCTGATGTTACTTTTAGAATTTGATTTAAATACAACTGAATTATTTAAAATGTGTAAACAGCAAGGTTGACTTGGTCCGCAAGATGTGCTCCTGAATTCTGAGAACTTTCCGGTCTGAAGATGCTCACACCACCACTCTTCTCTACTATACTTTTGCCCGGCCCCACCTGGAATATTGTTGCCCACTGTGGTCTTCTCACACGAAGCAACTCATTATAAAAGTGGAAGCACTCCAGAGGCCAATAACAAGAAAGATAGTCGGCGTGACAGGCATTGACTATTGGGGTCGTCTAAAATAAAACTCAATCTTTACTCTCTCCAACGCCGCTGGGAGCGCTACGTCATTTGTGCGATGTGGAAAATATTCCATCAATATTGCACAAATGATGTTGGCATCAGTTTTAAAATCCACCCAAGATTTGGCCCCCGTGCTAACCACCCACTACAAAAATCGAACTCAAGACGCATAGCAACATTACGACACAACTACTTTACCTCAACCGGTCCGGATCTCCTTGATACCATACCAAATTACGCCAAAACGGAAACGGTTCCCATACAATTAAAAAGTTCTCTGGATAAATTTCTCAAAAATATCCCCGACCAACTCCTTACACTCGGATATGTCTCCAACAATGATAAATCTTTGCTAGAGTGGGATATGGTGCCCCATATACGATTGAAAAACATCACCTGGGGGTGATATTAAGTTAGACATAGTGGCCGAAAGTGATCAGAGTTATTACATGTTTAGTAACAAAATATATGAAGTTCCCATTTCAACAGCACATATTCACTATAGAAATCTTATTGCCTCAAATATATGAATTCAAGTCTCTCCGTAGTCAACGTTGTTTATCATATCTCCGAAGGTTGCTAAATGAAAGAACAATTAATAATAAAGTTCTTGTTCCATTCCGAAAATTAGTCTTTTGTCTATGTTAGAAATTAATAATCAGTAATGTCACAATTTTCTCAATCGTTCAAAAATTGTGAGTGTGTGTTGCAGAAATATCTTTAGTGAATACTATAAGATAAGAATATCAGGCTATCTTACCAAAGAGTTCATGTTTTACCAGACTGAATTTTTAACAATGACTGGAAGTAAAATAACTTAGGAAAATAAAAATGCAAATTATCCTTTCTTTTGTAAATAGCTTCGCAATCTTTTTCGTTCTGTACAATTTCCACGTGTCGCACTTATACCATTTTTAAGGTACAATGATGCCAACAATGAGAGGCCGTCATTTCTAGATGTTCAAATCTAGTTTCTCTTTAAATTAAAGAATATATGACAGAATGTATTTAACTCGATAAACAACAGATTTTCTAAAGATATTTCTATACGACTATGAAATTTTATTGAAGGACAACTTTAATATATATCAGTGTAAATTCTGAAATATCTCTCAAACAATGATATAGATAGATTAACTGTTGCGTATATTTCAGAAATCCTTTCCTGCAGCCACTGAACTAGAAGTCATTGTTTTAGACTGGTTGGCAAAGGCTATAAAACTGCCTAAAATCTTCTTGTCTACTTCTGAAGGAGATGGAGGAGGTGTAATCCAGGTAAGATATATATATGTATATATATATATATATATATAT
>NC_068983.1:1213986-1215952 GCF_001194135.2 Octopus bimaculoides | reverse complement strand
TATATATATATATATATATACATACACAGAGAGAGAGAGAGTGTGAGAGTGAGACTAAACGGAATACATATAGTATGCAAGCATAGAAGTTGGCATACACTTGGCTTGGTGACAGGAAATGAGTAAAAGAATGTAGCCCCTTCACCACCACCACCACCACCACCACGACACACACATACACAGTGAGAGAAAAAATAATCGCAAAGGAAAAAGAGGGGGAGGAAGAGCAGTAAATGACAAGAATATTTATGAGAGGAGGTTTAAAAATAAGGAATTTGCTTTATGTAACTTCATTTTCATGTAAAAAAATACTTCTCTGTTGAAAATTAATATCCCTTCCGATAAACGGTAAAATATAACTATTGCATGCGTGCTATGTTTCCTGCTATTGGTCATGATGACAAAAGTATAATTCAAAGTTAGCTGTTATATGACGGGTAAGAAATTAGTATAAATATCTTTTTATATAACATTATCATTATCTGTTTAGTTGTCTACAAAGTATTATCAATTAAGACCATGAAACAATATTTAAAAGAAATTAATATTTAACTAAACTAATCCGGTGGTGTACAATATTTGTTACTAGAATTCGTCTACTGAGTGCATGTTAATGAGTCTATTCGCTGCCAGAACCGCTTCCATAAATAAAATGAAAACAGAAAATAACGAAATGGAGGACTGGATAGCTGTTACAAAATTAATTGCTTATAAATCAGAAGAGGTAAGTATATTCTTTTCTACTTTAGGCACAAGGCCCGAAATATTTTGGGAGGTGGGCAGTCGGTTAAAGCGACCCCAGTACACAATTCGTACTTAATTTATCGACCTCGAAAGGATGAAAGGCAAAGTAGACCTTGGCGGAATTTGAACTGAGAACGTAAAGACAGACAAAATGCCGCTAAGCATTTCGTCCGGCGTGCTAACGTTTCTACCGCTTCGCCGCCTTAGAAAAGGTAAGTATATTGAAACATAGTAAATAAAATGTAAGTAGTATATATAATAATTAATTAATGAGACCTTCACCTCTGTATGTATAGAATTACATATCATAGTATAATACGTTAGAATTGTCTTGTCTTCCTTGATAACGTTTCATGAGTTAGAATCACTGAGCAACTGCATGCAGTCGATTGGCTTCATTACCTATGAGAGTGCGAGAGAGAGAGAGAGAGAAAGAGAGAGAGAGAGACAGACAGACAGACAGACAGACAGTCAGATACAAAGAGACAGACAGACAGGCAGATAGACAGACAGACAGTCAGAGAGAAAGAGACAGACAGACAGACAGATAGACAGACAGACAGTCAGAGAGAAAGAGACAGACAGACAGACAGTCAGAGACAAAGAGACAGACAGACAGACAGATAGACAGACAGACAGTCAGAGACAAAGAGACAGACAGAGAAAGATACAGAGGACACTCGACCCCATTACTGAACTGTTATTTCATTTGTCGGCCCCTAAAATCTGAAAGATAATTTTACCTCGAAGGATTTTGAACTTAAATGCAAGAAAATCAAAACGTACCTCACAGTATCGTCTCTCCGGCATCAACGATAGCGGTGTTGAAATTTATCAACGATAACTTACACTTTCATGAATTTTTTCACCACAGCAATACGTAATTCTCTGGGCAACACCGGGTGTCAAACCAGTATGAGAGAAAACCAGTATGAGAGAAAAAAAAAAAAAAACTAGCAACGGATTTGTTCTTGCTATTTTGAAGAAGTTAGCGTTAACATATTTTATGCTATGTACTGCCTCACCTAATTGCCGAAAGAATCTTTTTGAACTTTTGAGGCACGCCCTGGGTCTCTTTATTTTAAATGTAAATTAGTGTAATAATATATTGTAGGTTCAATATTCTGCTGAAGAGGTTATATGCGACCAAAATATATCACCATTTCGCTGCCTTATTTGAGAAAAAAATGAATATGATATTTATCAATTAGTTTTTCAAAGC
>NC_068983.1:1212518-1213543 GCF_001194135.2 Octopus bimaculoides | reverse complement strand
TTATTATTATTATTATTATTATTATTATTATTATTATTATTATTGATGATATATATATATGTATATGTGTGCCAATGTGTGTGTGTGCTCCAGGTTCTGTTACATGCATTTAGTATGTGCATATATACATCGATACTATTTTCATTACTTCCTTTTAATTTGCAGACACACTCGTCCTTTGTAAAGGCTTGCAAGATAGCTCTAATAAAGGTGCGAGATATAGAATTGGATGATAGACGTTCCATGAGAGGAAACAGTTTGAAGAAAGCTATTGAAGAAGACAGAGCTAAAGGTTGTGTACCATTTTATGTAAGTACTGGAATGTATTATGTAACTACTAGCTACATGAAATTTGCAGGTGTATGAAAGATCGCATATAACGGGAGATATTGAGTACCGCTGTACTGAGCATTGAGCGTCTATGTATAAAATGATAGTCTAACAACGACAGGAAAAAAAACAAGATTTATTTCTTATACAATAACAAAGACAGAATTATCATAATTTATTCACACGCTGTAATCGTTGCCCAGCTCAGTTTCATAGCATTCTACATCCTATTGTTATTCGAAATATAAAAGAAAAATGAAAGCAACAATGAGGTGTCAAAGTGACGGCAGTAGAACAAGTATTTCTTAACCATCTTCTCCAAATACACAAATACCAAACCGATTCTTCATCTGGAGAGCAAGGGCAACAGCTGGGCTACGACAACCACAAACATAGCCGGTATTGTACGAAGCAATGAGTACTGACTGTTTGAGGATTGCACAGATATCTCCTTTATAAATCCAAACAAAAGGTTTACACTTCCATGTTCATCAGGACATTATCAGCACAATGACAAATATATAATGAATGAAACTAGAGAAGATACTTGATATTGGTACATTTTGGTATATCTAAGGGTGAGATGGGCCCACGGACGTTGTGAGTGGTCAGCTAGCAACAGAAATAAACATGTACAAACATATGTATTTGCGTGCGTGCGTGTGTGTGTGTGTGTGTGTGTGTGTGTGTGTGTG
>NC_068983.1:1211792-1212448 GCF_001194135.2 Octopus bimaculoides | reverse complement strand
GTGTGTGTGTGTGTGTGTGTGTGTGTGTGTGTGTGTGTGTGTGTGTGTGCCAACGAGCACGCATGTAATATCGACAGTATTCCACAGGACTGGCTTATTAATATAAAACAAGGAAGTGGCCTGGAGAGACACCTGGGCTGTAGTGCAGCGGTGGAATGGTTAAACTCCCTGCGTTAACCCAAATTCCAGAGCCATGAATAATATGTGCATGTAATGTACAGCAGTGTAAACCCATTGAGTGCTAAAGGTAAGTGTTTCGTTCTCAGAAATGCCCTAATCTTACAAGCAAACGGCTATGAGGTTATACCTGGAGTGAAACCGAGTCCTTCTACTTTTATATATACAAGCAAAAAAGATGTTCACAACTAAAGTCAATCGCCACATCAAAGAGGTCGTTGCATGTTACTACTGGTTTAACCCCAAGCAAATCTTTCGCCAGCTAGATACTGGTGCATCGCTGCACCAGTATCTAGCTGGAGGAAGATTTGCTTGGGGTTAAACTAGTAGTAACATGGAACAACCACTTTGATGTGGCGATTAATTTTACGTATGTATATGTATATATATCTATCTATATCTATATATATATATATATATATATATATAGATATATACATGTATGTATGTATGTATATATGTATGTATACATACATATA
>NC_068983.1:1200457-1209292 GCF_001194135.2 Octopus bimaculoides | reverse complement strand
TTTTATAATCAAGTCTTTAATTCTGCTGCACTTCACTTCCAAGTACACATGGATAATATATTCTTTATAATTGAATATTTTTCTATTCAAGTACATAAGTTGATGCTATGCCAAGGTATAGTCTTAATATTTATCAGATTCATTGAAAGTAAATACGATTGTGTCATAATTATGTGTTGTTTATTACAGGTAAAGATGAAGGTATCTGGTTGCACATAGACGCTGCATATGCAGGAAATGCATTTATATGTCCTGAATACCGTTATCTGATGAACGGTGTGGAAGTAAGTCCTAAGCAATTAATAAAACTGAAAATAACACACGGAGCTGTAGACTTCAATACTTTATTATGATGATAGATAGTTTAAGGGTCTCATACATTAGAACATCTGCTATTTGTATTATTATTATTATTATTATTATTATTATTATTATTATTATTATTATTATTATTATTATTATTACTGAGATGCAACTAGTTATCTGACATAAAACGAAACTTTATTTGAGTAAAAGAGATAGAAAAGGTCAATGCAGATTAGCGACACTTTCAGTATAGTTTACAAATGAATAAAAAATTATTCCAATTTCCCCCTCAATTTTAAACATCCTCAGTCCACATTAAACCGCAATATATGTACCACGTGGAGTGTACTTTTTGAGTTCAGTACCATCGTCCGAGTTCAGATCTTTGGGTTAATATATCATGTTAAATTTGATATTTTCAAATAAATTTAGAAGAAATATCATGTTTCATATTCAGTTCTTGATTCCTATTTTATAGTATGCAGATTCCATTTGTGTGAGTCCCCACAAATGGTTACAAGTACCTACAGGTTGTTCGGTATTATGGTAAGTAAAATTCTATTTAGTCTTCTTAAAATGTAAATTATTTTCTACGTTGATTAATCAATAAACCTAAACAGAAATGTGTTATCAAGTCATGTGTATTTAATATATTTGTAAAGAATAAACATTACCATCAACTTTTAGACTTGTAAACATTCAAGAGCAAACATTAAAGAGTCTAGAGAATGTATTTTCTATTCATGCATTATGTTTGTGGTTTAATTGTATTTACAAATACAGTAATGACTAAAAAGTGTTATAACTGTAATAAAATCAATCGCCCAATATAATTTATTAACATACCACGTTATGATAGTTGCAATGTTTATTAATTTAGAGAGGGATAGAGTTAATAGATTAGGATAACAGTATAGAACCGTAAATGGTCAATCAGAAATAGGTTACCAAGATAGCACATAGTATTCTGATTTCTGAAATAGACGCATAATATAGAATATTTTAAAAGTAGAATTTTTTTTTTTCACCGAAATTCTGCTTTGTCTTTTAGGTTACAAAATAGCAATAAACTTGTCGATTCTATTCCCGAGCCTGGTGAATATTTGCAATGTACACAGAATTCAGAAATGCCAAATTTTACGGTGAGATAATTTTATATTATTCTATGTAAATTTCTATGACTATTGTATTACTGTATTATTCTTTATTGTTTTAATTACCATTTTAATTTTAATGAGATATGAATGGTTAATGCCGTTACTATTATAATTATAAAGGAATATAATTTAGTATTAGAGCTCATGGTGGATGGCACAGTTAGCAAAGTGCACGGGGAAGTACCAGGCTCTATTTTGTCTACATTTTTATTTCGCATCACACACAGGCTTGATATTAATTAACTCTAATAGAACAGAAGTAAACATCAATATAATATATCCCATAATTTATTGTTAATACGAAGCATTACATTAAAATAACATTGAAATATTTTATCATAAGTTACAATATATATGTTTGTTGGGATTAACGGAGAATCTTGCATTCACAATAGATTTTTCATGGCAGCAGCAGCAGCAAAAATGGAAAAGGTGTTACCCCGTGGGGTAGCGAGGGAACATTATTATATGGTACATTGTTCTACATATGCACCACTTTCTCACTCCATTGTCAATTGTTATAATGTTTATAACTATTTAATGTTATAGGTTGATAGCGTATAAACGTTTAGTTTTTTAATTATCAGAATTGTTTTAATGTAGTTGGTGACATGTCAGTCTCTTTTAGTGCCTTATTAATTAACACAGTCACCGGTTTGATTTCCACTCGTTTACTTAATTATTTTTTCTAAAATTTTCTTTGCGTCTTACAACCTCTTCAATAGTCGTTGACTGTTCGTTATCAGAGCTGCCATCTTTCTGTTTGTTGTGTTTATGTATGTATGTTTGTATGTATGTATGTATGTATGTGCGTGTATATGCATGCATATATGCATACGTGTGAGTACGTTTGTATGTATGTATTCTGCAAATTCATGTGTTTGTGTGTTCTATATCTAGGGGAGGTACCACTGGTTTCATCACATATGATGTTATCTAACCACCTTCTAGCTCCCCTGTACACCCGAACCTTATCTTTCTAATCATATCCAGCCTCGTGGGTTAATCTAGAGTTACCGTGATACTTTGGTGGCTGGAGTTAGCTCTGTGCTGCATGCTCTCCTCTCAGATGTTGTATTAAGGCAACCTTTAAGTCTTGTGGTGCACGACTTACATTTCAGATGTTTATGAAGAGGTCATGGAGTTTCTCTAAAAGCTTATGTCCACCATGTTTGTAGATTTCTGGAGGGATAGCATCCCTGCCAGATGCTTTACCAGAAGAGATCTGTTTAATAGAGTTTACCCCTTCTAGGAAGTTTGGCTCCAGGGACAGTTCCGGTGTTTCAGTGTTCTGTGGAACAGATATTATCATTAGTGATTGTGGTGGAGAAAAAATCATCATTAGTGACTTAGGTGGAGACAAAATAAGAGTACACTGTACTCTTGAGGACCATACACCTTCTTAAGGCCATCATAAAAGGCTTTAGAATGCTTTCAGTTTGCGGCTTCTTGTAGTTCAGTAGCCTTGAAAAACCACCAAGCATCCTTCATCTGTTTCAAAGCACGTTGGAATTGTCTTCTGCGTTTTCCGAGGCATTCTCTTTTCCAGATGAGCTCTAGCTATTCTTTGTTAGAGCTGTGCATTTTATCTATCAATTGTAGGATGACTATGTTGTTATCATTGAACCAATCTTGATGTTTACGAACAGGACGTCCAAGAACCTCTACAGATGCAGAGTGCGTTGCAATCACGCAGAGCATTCCCAGATGATTCTATGTCATCATTGATATCAACTGTGTTGAGTGCAGTGTCCAACTTAATAGGGAGCTCAGCCTGTTTTTCAACAGTTTTCAAAGGCAGAACATTAAAGCGCTTAGGCACTGATTACTTTTGTAGTCTTCAGTATTTCAGATGGAACGCAGCTTTACTTCGGAGAAGAGAACGGTTAGATAGAGAGATCAGTGTTACATACCCCAGTGCCCCAATAATTACAGGTATAAACCTGAACTTGTAATATGAATTGAGTAAATGTAAATTTCTCAATAGGTCTCCGTAGGTATTTACTTTTTCACTGATCTTCAGCTTTATATTAACATCCACTGGGCAGGTGATTTCCACAATTGTACACAGTTTCTCTTCTCTGTCCCAAGTCATGATATAAGGTGCGTTGTGTTTATATTTTATAGAGGTTTTCACTAGGACACCCCACCAGTATTCCTTTTTATTATGAGTAGCTATGGCTTCCACCATACAGTGGGTTCTTATTTCTTTGTCCTCAGCGTTTTCATTTTGACGGATCTCGTTATACAGTGTCCTAGCTACAACATCATGTCTGATCGGTAGATAACACTCTGATGACACTTTTGGACAACTGCTTTTGATGTCGGTGAAATCTGCACAAAGTCTGCGTCGGTTGTCACATTTTACTGCTCTTCCTGCATCTCTGTCCTTCTATATGCTAGAAGACAAAATTAATTAAAATTCCAAATGACGCAGTCGTGGAGATTTTATTCCAAGAAATATTATTTCATTTTCTCTTAATGGTATTCTATCCACTCATGAACTTATGCTCCACATGATTATATCAAATATTCTAACCATTTTTGAACATTTTAAATATAAAATCTGTGAATTTGAAGAGGTTGTTGCTTAGCAAAGAATTTCATTAGAGAGAACGAAAGAATTCTTTTATTCTTTTACACGTTTCAGTCATTGGACTGCGGCCATGCTGGAGCACCACCTTAAGAATGGTAACAGAAAACTTACGTTCAGCTATGATAATGGAAAGTATTATACTTTGATTTTGAAATCTTACAATAGTGTCTAAAAAATCAAAAGGATTATGATGTTGGCAATTTTGATTTATTGCAACTGCTCTCTACCCGGTTTTTATGTTAGTAACTATAAAAAGTTGAATTACATGAACGATACTATCTTAACTATAGATAAAAATGGGTATATTCGATCTCCTTAATAGATTATTCAGGTCAAGTCAGGTGAGAGTCATGCGCCATTGCAGCGCGTCGCTGATTTCGCTGTTTGTCGGTATCTTAGCGGGTCCTCCCGGGCGATCTATCAAGCAGGGTCTCAAACAGTCCTCATCACTGTGAGATACATCATCGTCTGTGGTGACCATGTGGCATGTGGTCACCCAACACGAGCCGTCAACCCAGTCGGATCCTTAGTGAAGAGAACACGGTAAGTCAGGTCTGAATCCTGAATCATACAAGTAACAAGATGCATCCCAGTTTCTGAGTAAAGTCGTTCATTGGATACGAAATCCGGCCAATAGTAACCCTTAACCTTGGGAGGCGTCCTGATACCAATGGAATTCAAGCAGCTCTTAAGGGCCCTTGACAGTATCCGAGTCTGGCAAGTACAGAGCAGAACAAGAAAGACCAGAGGCGTAAAGAGCCGAACCCTTGTCCCCACCGCTGATATCGGCAGCACCAAACACCTTTATTTAATGACTCAAGAAATGCACCAGCTATTTTTAGTTTGAAATACGTAATCTGATCAATAAGTATCCAGACTGTCACCATAGTAACGAAGCTAAAGCACGCAGAACAAAGCCGCTTGGCACAGAGTTACCTTAAAAGCTGTTGTGCATGCGCACAAAGTTTTAACGTTCTACCTTACTACCACTATTTAAAATAGTACTTTGAAGGAACGTGTGTAGCGTGTGATCGTCGTATGGACCATAACAGAGTAAGCTGAGCAGTGAAGTTGCATCAAATTTTACGAAAAGTTTGGTGATACCTGTTCAGAGGCCTACGCAGAGTTTGCAAGAAGTTTTCATCGTTCTCGACGCAATCAAGGAACTGAAACCTGAGTGTCTTTTTGGTCAACTGAAAGCAACTTTGGCACAAACTTGGCAGACACGCGTCTCTTCCCTAAAGGCGAGTCTTCCAGAACGTTCGTAAATATCGACATTTTTTCTGCCATCTTGGAAACGTCTGAATCATTCGTACACTTGTGTGTGGCTTATACACTCCTCTCCATACACTTTCCGCAACCTTGAGTAAACCTTTCCTTCCATGCACTGCTGTAAACAGCGAAAGTGAGTTAGAACGTTAAAACTTAGTGCGCGTGCACAGCAGTGTTCATAGTCCATCTGTGTCAAGAGGCTTGTGCTTTAGGCTCATTACTATGGCAACATTCTGGATACTTATTGATCAGACCTGGGATCTTTAGGATCGTCACCAAAGATCACGATTTGAGGAAATGTATAAGAATTTGATGGACGAGTTTTCAGTTCAATGCATATCAAAACAAATTCATGTTCTACTAGCATATATTAGAATGTACTGTGGGGGAGCATGGCCTGGTGGTTAGGAATATACGGCAATTGTAATTGGGATATTTTTTTCATAAAATCCTCAAAATATTATAAGCCAAAAGCTCTGACCTCAGAGGAACTCATTTTCTTCTGTAATAAATCTAAATGCTAGAGAATATAGCGATGCCTTTTCCCTACGGTTAGACAAAAATATGATTATGATTTAATTATTCAGTTTTCTGTCTATATTTTCCTATTTAACTATTTTTATTCTGTTAACATTTCGCAGAAATATTCGCAGCCAAAAGTAAAAAATTAATAATTTTCAACAATTTTGAGTTTGCATTATTTGTAGTATACATAATATTATATTTTTCATTCATAAATACATTTCCACTAATACATACTGTGATATATTATCTTATTTAAATTATTTGTTTCTGTCGCATATTCAGTGAATTTGTGCAAATCAAATTTTACATACGGTTTGTTACATTGTTCCTTTTCCTGTCGGCCTTGAGGTTGCAAATTTCAAAATATTTTAGCTTAAACAGAACTCATTATCGATTTAGTATTACAGATACAGTAATTTTTAAATTTTGATTATAATCAGTGATCTTAGGTATATTATTAAAATTGTTCAAAGTTTATTTGCTTTTCTAATCGAATCAATAAATGTTATTTCTATTTCGACTAAATCCCAGTTTACATACCATTCCCTTCTGTATTTAAAGTGATTTGTATGACATATTTAAGACAGTTTCAGTTGGACAAGAAAGGAATTATGTTAGCAAGTAAAGAGAATGTTCTCTAATCTTAACATATATGTATTCATGTTTAGATACTTTTCCTAAACGTGTAAATTTAAAGGAAACGTATACATGCGAGCGTGCACACAAACACGTTCATATACACATATACACATATACACATATACACATATACACATATACACATATATGTAAGTATAAACGGGAAACAAATATATATTGATATAAGTATCAATGAAAGGGGAAAATACTTGTGTACTCCAAATTTACGCTAACAATTGCTTTATTATTTGTATTCCATATTATATTTGTATTTCAGATTATATTTCTAGAAATCATACTCTGCAAAAAAGGATTAGCCAGCAATATATACGTTTCTATAAATAAGAAACCACTTTAAAATAAAACTATGTTCAGAGATCTCTTTTTAATCATAAAATATTACTTATTTCTATATAATAATATCAGCTGCCAATGAACGCAGACTTTTCCAGGCGTCACCTAATTTCACGTCTAATAATTAGACAGTTTTTTTTTACCAGATTTTCAATATAAACTCAAGGATTTTATTTGTTTTGAAGTTTATAAAAAATTACACTCCGATTATAACAGACGTTTCTGCAATTTATGCGCACAAACACGTACCTGTGTGTGCGTGTGTGTGTGTGTGTGTGTGATACGGAGAGAAAGAGAGAGAGATTGCTTGATAAAGAAGAAAATCGTAGCTCAATGTTCTTCCTGTATATTTTCATGTTTTAGAAATGGCAAATTCCTTGCGGACGTCCGTTCACTTCTCTGAAACTTTGGTTTGTTTTACGACTCATTGGAATTCGGCAACTTCAGAAAATCATCAGAAAGGTAAGTTTCAAATTGTTTACTGAAACCAATCTATTAACCGCATATGGCTGTGGGGACGATGCTCACCATCTTCACTAAAACATTTAACTGGTTCTAAATTGAGTTACTGCCATCCTAATAAGCATTTAATCTGAATGATCTGACGGACGGAAGAAATGTTTAATATATTCAGGAAACATTAAAAACGACAGGAGTATTACAATTAATATTGTTTATGGCAGATTAAATTAAAATTTGATTCAAAATAAAGAGGCTGGATCTATATCATTCTATGCATTGTACTCCTTGAAAACGGAAGCAACTTTGAAGAACACCACAGAAGAACCTTAAGTTAAGAAACAACAGCGTAGACGAATTACGAAACAACTGAAATCCGATCATGAACAATTCATAATGAACTGAGTAACGCAGTGAAAATATATTCTTAGTGGCCGACATTATAAATCAATGTAAAGAAATAAACATGCAATCAATAAATCTATTAAAAAGTTGAACTCAAATACTGTCACATCTTGTGCCTACCTAACAAAAGAGAAATGCTACAGGCTTGTTGACAAGATTCTGCATGCATGAATGAGTTCTAAACAATAACATAACTCAGAATTTAATCAACTAAAATTTTTCCAAAACATCTTTTCACAACAATCAACCATAAAAGCCAAGTTAGCCCCCACGCAAGACCACACATTCAAAAGTGAGACTCGGCAGAGACTATATGAAGGCAAGTTTAACTATAATGCATAGCAATCTGACGATGGTTTAGCATTTTGTATAAATAGATTCTCTATTTAATTTATATTATCCGCATAATTGCCTATACATATATATATATACAAAGTAGTGGCGTTTATTTCACAAGTGATCTAAATGATTAGATACGCTAGGTAAGTGCTGTAACGGATTACTAGGGTTCCAAGGTTATAGCCGAGACGGTAGTTATGGAGCCAGATTTCCGATGCGGTGGATATATGGTTGTTAAAGAGGACAAAAACATTAAGGCAAGGCAAGCATCTCAAGTTGTATACAACGTTATCATTGGAAAAAAATTCAGTTTTACAGCTGTTTCTGGGATATCACTGATATTCCGTCATCAGAGACAAATAGAAGAAATAGTGAAAATGAGAATGGTATATATTGAGATGACGACATAGTGGAAGGGAGTAAAAGAAAAATGGGATGGAAAGAAAAAAGAAAAAGGGGATGGAAAGAAAAAAGCATAGATGTTCATAGTTCAACTTTCCGACGTTATAGAAACAAGAGCATGAGTCCTTAGGTGCAATCCTGTGAAGATCCATGAGCGTAAGTCTTCAGGTGCAATCCTGCGGATACCAATGTGGGTTAAAGTCCTGATATAGCAGACATTCCAAGAAAAAAGACGCGAACATATCAACGTTCAATAACAGAATGGTAGCGGTGGTGGCTACTAAGTGGTAAAAGAAAAGAAAAGAAATAGAAATAGAGGTAGATAGAGTGAGGGGAGAATTTAGGATTATATGTGTATATATATATATATATATACATATA
>NC_068983.1:1199618-1200315 GCF_001194135.2 Octopus bimaculoides | reverse complement strand
ATATAGGAGTGATGAGAAAAACAAAAGAAGGCACTCAACACATTTATTGTGAGTTACATGTATGGTTCAAAACAGTTTGTTTCAAATTCCTTGTACTCTGAGTTTCAAACGTTTCGCTAGTCTCTCGGTCATTGAGTCTGACTCAATGGCTGAACACTTGCATCACGCTCAAAACTCAGAGTACCAAGGATTCTGAATTAAACTTTTTGATCCATACATATGTGTCTGTGCATATCTATCTATCTTATCTATTTATCTATATATCTATAGCCTTATGTGATACTCGCAGACCTCGGATTTTGGACGTTATTCGTCCTCAGAGTGAGATAACCACAAGCTAGTGACGAAAGCTATCTCCACTTGCAAATATTATATATATTTTTTGGCGACACACAATCACTGATCTCGTATAGACAAAAACAACTTGTTTTAAATCTCTGGGCTGGAGATATACAGTAACAGTACCGGATAGTAATGGAAAAGATATTTTCCTGGGGCTAAAACAACAGTAACGTCGACTTTTACAAGACTACCACATTCTGTTGACATATAAACATTACTATCCGGTACTGTTACTGTATATCTATCGTTCAGAGATTGAAAACAAGTTATACATACATACATACATACATACATACATACATACATACATATGTATATATATATATATATATATAAATATATATATATATATATA
>NC_068983.1:1193965-1198127 GCF_001194135.2 Octopus bimaculoides | reverse complement strand
ATATATATATATATATATATATATATATATATATACATACATGCATACATACATATAGAAACTTGTTGGATAAAGCTGGCTCAGTGCAAGATGCGATATTAAGTAAATTACAAAAAGAAAACAAATCAAAGTTGAAGGTTTACTTTGTAATTCTACATTTCCATGTTATGAACCCTTCTTCAGGATATGTGGACATGCGAGTGATGGAAAATGATCGTTGCTTTGAAAATGTTGCGAAGTATGGTGACATGCGCAGACTTTTGTTGCTATAGCTACCAGTTTGCAACATGTCTGTCTCTTCTGTTATGTATAGCAGGTCTCAGTTTGTTGATAAGGATGACATGTTGATAGGCAAGGTCTCCACAATTCTCAGACTGCGTCTATTGCGTTGAGTCGTTTTGTATAAATACTATTGTTTTCCAGTTCTATATTTAAGAGATGAGGAATTATGTACATTGTTTACATTATTTACATTTGACGGATATTTGTCCTCATCTTGTTTGTTGTTAACACAACGTTTCGGCTGATATTCCCTCCAGCCTTCATCTCATTAAATCATTTGATTTTTTGTTTCATATTTGTTTCTTCTCAGGATATAAAATTGGCCCACATATTTAGGGAGTTGATAGATAAGGATGGAAGATTTGAACTAATTGGTGAGAATCTAATGTCACTTGTGTGTTTTCGCCTGAAGGTAAACAATTTTTTATTTATTCGCGCAGTTATTGTCTCGCTCTTTTGTAATACCAGCTTCATTAAATAGGAACAGAAAAAATGTTATAAATATTTGCTCGGAAATTCTTCAATAGATGACAAAACGAATACAATTTTAACCGCCAAAGAAATCGAGAGTAACAACGGATCATTTGTTTATGGGACTCATTACTGTGAATACACAGTCAAATTTATTGTAAAAATAATATTGCTCGATATGTATAGATGCAAATACATATTATACGTGTATGTGTGTATTATTTCTTTACTACCCACAAGGGGCTACACACAGAGGGGACAAACAAGGACAGACAAGTGGATTAAGTCGATTATACCGACCCCAGTGCGTAACTGGTACTTATTTAATCGACCCCGAAAGGATGAAAGGCAGAGTCGACCTCGGCGGAATTTGAACTCAGAACGTAGCGGTAGACGAAATACCGCTAAGCATTTCGCCCGGCGTGCTAACGTTTCTGCCAGCTCGCCGCCTTATACGTGTATGTGTGTATGTATACAGAATTCCTTTCCAGTCCCACCAGACACAAAGAAAGACTTTTTTAGGGTGAAGACCCTCCTAAGGGTGGCTCATAGCGTTTACTCCAGGATCGCTTTCTCTGAACATTTCGGAAGATAATCCATTTCTCATCACCTGTCACAATTTGCTTTAAAACAGGCGCGTTTTCATTCCGTTTATAAAGCGAATCACAGATGGAAATGCGATCCAAAAGGTTCTTCTCACTCAATTCATGTGGTACCCAAACATCGTAGCGATTTGTGTACCCAAGTTTTACCAGGTGCTCATGAAGGACGGATTTTGATAGGTTGAAGCTTTCTGCCAATTCTCGGGTTGTGCAATGTGGGTATGATGTTCTTGTCTGTCAGTTTGATGGACGCTGTCACTTGAAAACAGAGATCAATGCAAAAAAAAAAAAGATAATAGTTATCAACACTCTAGCTGTCCCAGTTCTACGTTACAGCTACAATATTCTTAACTGGACTCTAAATAAACTAATAAAAGTAGACTTGAAAACAAGAAGAATGACAAGATTTAGGGTGCACCATCCAAAATCTGACATAGAAAGGTTATATATACAATGTATAGAAAGTGATAGAGGCCTTATGCAACAAGAAAACTATTACAAAATAACCACCACAGGACTACCGAAATACCTACTTCAGAAGCAAGGAAAACTAATACAAATAGCCACAAAACACGTACAACACAAAAAATTGTTTTCAATCTTTAAGGAAGCTGACGTATACAAACAAGAAGTCATACTACCTAATAACTACGAAATAATAAGAAATCACAGCAAAAGCTGTAAAACATCTGAAAAATCCAAACAATGTATGAGAAGCTCAGGACTCAAATGACAGAGACTGAAGGATTTTTAATTGCTGCACAAGACCAGAGCCTTCCCGACAGAAATTACCAAAAACATATAATGAAAAGAAACATAACAAGTAACTGCAGAATATGTGGAGATGGACAAGAAACAATAAACCATATTGTCTCTACCGGTCCAGTCCTGGCTAAGAAGGAATATATTCCCAGACACGACAGAGCTGGGACCTATATACACTTGAAGCTATGCTAACACTATGGAATAACAACAGAAAAAAGATAGTATAGACACACGCCAGAAAAAGGTCACAGAAAATGAGAAAGCAACCATACTTTAGGATATGTCAATACACACAGACCGAGAATTAAAGCCAATAGGCCAGATATAGTTTTCAGAGATCATCAAGAAAAATGCTTTCTAATAGAGGTATCAACACCAACAGATGGCGATGTTTCTCTTAAAGGAACGAATAAACTTTCAAAATACAAAAACCTGGAAATAGAACTCAAATGTGGAGTCTAAAAACAGAAACAATGTCTATCACAGTAGGTGCTTTAGGTATGATAAAAAATATTCCGATAAATACATTACAAAAGCAACAGGACTTACAAGTATATATAACATACGGCAAATAGCAACTCTAGGCACCGCACACATCCTACGTAAAACAATTTCAATACAGTAAAAAAAAGAGCATCACAACAGAGCACAGCACATATCCAAGGCACACAGAGCTGCGCTCGGTCATGCAGTGAAAGCAGGTGATACAAATAAGACTACTACTACTGGCGACAAAGGAAACTGGACACTTGACGAAATCCACTCACAGAGTATCCAAAATCCCAGGAAGCAGCAAGAAAAAATATTCAGAAAAAGATGGAAAGGATCTCTTTATTCTTCAGTCAATGAATAACGAAACAACTCCACTGAAGTAAAATGGTAAAGGCGAGAATTGCAAATACAGAATGAAATAATTGATGTACCGGAAATCGAAGGAGTTTTCTAATAATTCATTCCCAATAATTTACAAAGAATCCGTCGGTATAAAAAAAAAAACATCAATGATTCTTTGAACAAAGGAAAGAGTTCAAGACCGAACTAAAAGGATTCTGTAAACAACTCGATGAAGATAAACATATTTATTTCCTTCCTTTTAGTACAAGCTCTAACAAAAAGTTTGTATTCAGAACACAGTATTCAGAACATTACCTTTAATATTTCTTGCTTCAAAGCATTGGCACCATTTAATAAGGACATAGATTTAATCAGGTACCTGCCAAATGTACGTTGAAGCCTGTAGCCTAGCGACAGAGTGTTGCAATCACCATCACAACATCGCGGTTCCAATTCCAGCATCGGATACTGAATTGTCTTATTGACACTTCATTTCAAGTTACTCCATTCCGTTCAATGTTATTTGGTAAAATGCTATGGCAACAGGGTAACCGGCCCTTCATTATTCTTATAAATTATTATTACTACGTAGCATTTATTATCTGTTTATTGAGCTATATCTGCTTATTATTGTATTTATTACAGGGGAGTAATGAAATCAATGAAGAGTTAATCAAATCGATTACCCTGACCAGAGAAATTCACATAGGATGTTCCAAAATTGATGATAATGTGTTCCTTCGATTTGTTGTTCATGCATATCAGGCGACCATTGAAGACATAAATTATTCCTATAAACTCATCGCAAAACTTGCTGATCAAGTGTTACATTCGCAACCAAAGCCTCGCACACAAACCTCTAAGGACTGCCTTAAATGTATGATATCTATATTTCATTAGTTAATATCATAATCTGAAAACATATTCAATATTTCGAAGACTATTCCTTTGTACATATAAGTATATCTATGTATATTTTGAGACTGAACGACTGCGTAATAATGCACGGTATGCTAAGCTAGTTCGTCCGACCATTATACTATCAGAAGCATGAAACTTATTGCCGCTTACATTTAAAACTTGTGATTATTAAACCAAATCCTGTCTGTCACCAAACTGATTACTTATTTTGTTAAAAAAAAAAAAGAAACCACTATAAACACACAAACACACACACACACACACACACACACACACACACACACACA
>NC_068983.1:1187757-1193313 GCF_001194135.2 Octopus bimaculoides | reverse complement strand
TATATATATATATATATATATATATATATATATATTTAGCAGAAGCATAGATGTGACTCAAGGGTGGTTGTCTTCCACTGCTGAGAATCTGTGATTTTTAAAAAAATTATTCGTTGGAGATTTAGTGATTGATGTAGAATTGAGAGGTACCATTTGGCCGAGTGCAGGCGTGCAGGACGTTGTGGTTTCTAGGATTGTGGCTGACTACAAATGGAATATTTGTATTTTTATTTTCACACCTAGCCTGAGTGTTTTACCGTAAAGTAGAGATAAGGATTTCCTTTCCTTTTGTTGCATCAAGTTGAATTAATTTGTTGGGATATTTTTTGTTCCTGGAAGAATATATTAAGTTCCGTCAGTCGTTTCTCTTGTCTAACAGTATCTGTGACCATTGAACATATGTGCCTTGCCATATCAAATGATGTGTAAGGCGACAAGCTGGCGGAAACGTTAACACGCCGGGCGAAATGCTTAACGGTATTTCGTCTGTCTCCACGTTCGGAGCTCAAATTACGCCGAGGTCGACTTTGCCTTTCATCCTTTCGAGGTAGATAAATTAAGTACCAGTTGTGTACCGGTGTCGATCTAATCGACTTGCTCTCTCCCCCGGAATTTCGAGCCTTGCGCCTAGTGTAGGAAAAGAATATTAAATGGAGTGTTCCTTTTTGTATGGACTATTAACTCATACATAGATACGTACATTGTACTAAATATATATATACTGAGTATAATTTGGTTTAAAACCTCGTAACGTGATTTCAGAGTTCTTATGCTGTTATTTGGTTACCACATGTTATCTTACAGTAGGGTAGATTCCAGGGTTGCATACACATGCGGAACTCTTTATGCATAAGATTAATACAAAAATAATATGGAATATATCAACATTAGTTTCTGCACTGCACACCAGCTTTAAGTTACTGGATTTAGAGTCATATAACTTTATAGAAGATCATTCTTTATTATTATTGTACGATCGAATATTTTTTCAGCAAGAGCCTTGTGTTACATGTTACTGAATACACTGGGTGCACGATGTACATTACTTTCCACCAATTAAATTATAAGATTCCAGGGAGCACAATTATAAACATATCAGAAATATTACTATAATATTTATCATCAACAACAATAACAGTAAGAGTGTCAAGTTAATCCCCGAGCTATTGATAGTGTAGTAAAAAGCGTTTTAGCAAAGTATTATTGAATCAAAATAAATTGGAGTTAGTTTGTAAGAAAGTTCTTTTAGCAGTAATTTGCGAGTAAAGAAAACTTAATTTGATAGGACTCATTCATTGGTTGAAAATTATGCTTGTCGAAGTTCCGAGCTGGTTGGTTCATCTCCAGTCGCGAGTACGGAGTCACCAAAGTGATAACCAAGGTCCGCTCGCTAATTCCATTTTCATTTTTAGAAAAGTATCTCGCATGAATCTATAAGGTAGCAAAAATTCATAGTCACTAAATCTCGATTGAACAACTTAATTTCAGAGTACATTAAGAAAATATAGAGAAGAGCTATAGTCTTGTGTTCGGTATTCAAAAGGGACTAAATAAAAGAATTATATATTTCTGTACTAAAACAAAGTGTGGAGTTGATGTCATAAGCAGTCTATAAAAGTATTTTAATAACATGCAACAATATATAAAGGATATAGGCGAAGTGAGGTCGTATTGTGACAAGAATGACAACATCAATATCTTCACATGGAAACATGTTGTAATATCTTTATTTGCTCACATGGGCATATGGTGCAATATCTGAACCAGAAATAAGCGAAAGAAAGTTATTCCTTTAATTAGATTCGAACTAAAAATATGTTACCAAACGAGTCATTCAAAACAATCTTCCTAACTGATATGCTTACCAGCAAACCATCATCTTCATCATCACAAACATAAGCGTATATAAGCAAACAAACCTCCATCATCACCCACATGTATATATATGATTCAACACGATGTTTCCTTTGTGGTCACTCAACATTTCTTAAGGACGAAAACACTGAAGATTGTTAAAAGAGCCTTTTCTTGAAGCATTGCAATGTACAGATTGTTTTAAAATACCTATGAGCAATGTCGTTGAAACATTAGACATTAGACGAAACATGTAACGTGATATTAGTAAATAAAACAAAAGCGAAGATATTGTATCGTTGTGCATAGGTTATTTAATATTTCGAGTATATATCGGGAAAGTTCTTTTCATATTAATGAGGAAACATAGTTTTAATTATTTTGATAAAGTCATACCGATTTAAGAGGATATGTGACTAAACATATAAAATGCTGATGGAAATATAAAATTATATTTGTATAGCTTAAATTTTAAAAGACAACCCATTATTAGAATATTACTTACAAAATATTTTAATATAATTATTACTCACAAGGTGATTTAACTTTAAAAACAATTTATAGAGTAAATTTTTAAAACAATTAAATGTTTGTTAAATATAATTAATACTGGAAAATCTTAAGTCGGTTATCATAATATCGGCCATTTTTCAGCACTATTAAATCTTGACTGATGACTTCATATTTTCTGTTAATTTAAACTCTGTGACGTTTTCTCACAAGAACTCAACACTTCCTCAGCTAATTTTCCAATAACGTTAAAGCAATACTGCATGTCTTGTATGTCCGAGTGATATGTATTGACAACGAAACGAAGAAACAGAATCTCATTCACTTCTGAATTCGATATATGAATTTCTCTGGTCTCATTTATCATTTTGTACAACAGTTCATTGAGTTCATTGCTACCCTGTTCATAAAGATATAAAAATATACAAAAAGGTTAATATTTTATATTCATGCCAACAATAAAATACATCGACATCAGCAAAGCACATTATTTACATTATTTATATTTGACTGTTATTTGTCCTCATCTTATTTTCTTGTTTTCGAAAAATACCTTGGGAATGACAACCCACGTTCGAAATTTCCCCAAGATGAAGGCTGGAGGGTATATCAGCCGAAACGTGATGACAACAAACAAAATGAGGGCAAATATCCGTCAAATGTAAATAATGTAATTAATGTACATAATTCCTCATCTCTTAAATATAGAACTGTATTAGTAAAGCAGTATGTTGTAATGTGTTCCGACATGACACCGTCACCACTGCTCAACTTACGAAATAACAGTAGCTGTTAATACAACTCAAAGATTGGCAGACTGTTCTACCCTGACGACCTCGCTAATTTTTGCGAAAGACGGTTAACCACAGAAGGGTCAACTCACCAGCGTTAAGGTCTTCAGCAACGATAAAGAAATATTCTGATTTGAGATGTGTCCTAAAGCTACCTTCACTGGCAGAAAAATAAGCAAGGCTCCGATACAAAGAGATTGTGAACGCACAGAACAAGCGCTGGCTTGGAGTGTCCCCAAAACATATACTGACAATGATAAAAATCAAACATCCAGTCAGCAACATGGTGTTTGGAGTGATCACTAATTATGGTGACGTCATGACTCCATCTTCCCACACACCTTCACACTCAACACGGAGACCGACATCAAGTGCCGGGAGGACGTTGTGCTGCCTCGGGTCAAGAGGGTGGCTGCTAGAAGACCCTGTATCTGACAACAGGACTCTGCACCATGCCACACGAACAGGAAAACCCAGTCATGGCTGTCAGACAATTTCTGCGACCATATCACCCCTAACATCTGGCCACCTAACTCCCCAGACTGAAACCCCTTGATTATTATGCGTGGAGTGCAACTGAGCGAGCGACAGACAAAACTGAAGCACATGTCAAAGTGAAATACGAATCTCCAATTATGCCACTCTAATGGAGTACTGGCCACAAATAATGTTAATATCAACTGCGGTATTTTCCAATGTGACTCACTTTTACCTATAATCATCTGCATAACCCTAACCCTAACCCTAACCCGTTCCAAGTGAACTTAAGAAGAGTCTTACTCTCAACATTAAGGAATTCTTACTAAAAAGCTTCAGATCATCCATATAGAGCAAATGGTTAATTTTTCCTTTACTATTTCGGAATTAATACTCTGATTTTGCCTTCCTTAATATTAAACGAAGCGGGATCAAATATTAAAGGGGTCAAATATTAAAGGGAACAACGAGTTCCCTTGGAAAACTCCTGTTTTGGAATTAATTTTCCCTAACACTGTGTCATCTGAGTAGAGATCTACATTCCATTTCTTCATGCTACAGGTAATTTTCTTATGTTGTCTGCTATACTGAATATACTCAAACATTCACTTATCCATGAATACGGGATCATGTCATAGGCTTCCTTGTAATCTATCCATGCTATGGTTGGATTTTACTTCATTTAGAAATGCTTTGTCTATATATAATAGATCATGCGTTCCTCTAGCCTTCTTCCTGCAGCCTTTCTGTTCTTCAGCAGTAAATTCTGGTTGTCGCTAGTGCTTTCTGAAAGCATTCCTGTTAACAGCTTCCACATTAATGATAAGCAAGTGATTGATCTATAATTGCAAGTTGTATTACCCTTGCTTTTATCCTTCATAATGTATATTGTCCTCCATCTGGTCATCCAATTTGGTATTATTCTTCCATTAAGGCAATCCAGCTGTTTCTCACTCACCACTCCTTCCCTCACTTTCATTAACCATACTTTACCTCCATTATCCTAAATATTTGGCTTATCCTAAATATTTGGCTTATCCTAAATATTACTTCAGAACTATCTAGCTTCTTCTGCATTAGGTTTCTCATTTTCAGTACTTCTTCCACTATCTATTTAGTAATAAAATCTCCTCTGATCTATCTCAAATAATCTTTTCTGTTGATACTGATCTATTCTTTTCTGATATTTACAGAAACGGGCTTGCTACTGCTATGATACGCTGTTTCAACTCTTCTATTATTGTCCCAAATCCTTTCTCTTTGATTAGTGTCTTTTTCCAAGGGAAGATTTACATGTTGAGTTTCCAAACTTGTTCAGTTTTCAGGCTCCTATTCTACTTAGATCTTGTTTTAAAGTGTACACTTTATTTTGCAGTCTCCTTTCCCCCATTTGCTCTTTTGAATCTCTCCCTATGAGATATTTAATCTTCTGGTGATTACTATCCCTCCTGCATAGAGCAGTAAGTTAGTATCTCCTATATTTTTAGTATCTATCCTATTATTATTATTATTATTATTATTATTATTATTATTATTATTATTATTATTATTATTATTATTATTATTATTGTTGTTGTTGTTGTTGTCATAGCCCGATGTTAGGATTCTTTTCTTTTCCAACAGTCTAATCTGTTGTGTGTATGAATGATAATAATAATAATAGCAATAATAATAGCAATAATAATAATTATAATAATAATAATAATAATAATAATAATAATAATAATAATAACAATAATAATAACAACAACAACAACAACAATAATAATAATAATAATAATAATAATAATAATAATAATTCCCCACAGATCCGTCCCCTAGCGTCAACGTCGAAGCTTGTTATGCCTCACTGTTAATAAAACAAAATACAAACCGTAATGGTCATCGACCGGATTATAAAGGACCACTTACTCGGATAATGAAC